>NC_141540.1:16360000-16367500 GCF_021556685.1 Rattus norvegicus | reverse complement strand
AGTGCCGACCCGGCACCTGTCATGCAGCACATACCCGGGACTGCCTACAAGATCCAGGTGGGCACTTCCGCTGCATCTGTCTCCCTGGCTTCACAGGTGCGTATGATGGAGAGGCTGGCCAGGGCGCCGACGTGGTCCTACCGTTGCAGTTGACCCTCCTGCATCTGTTTGTTCAGGGCCTCGATGTCAGACTGCTCTGTTCCCCTGTGAGTCCCAACCGTGTCAGCATGGAGGCCAGTGCCGTCCCAGCCTAGGCCGTGGAGGTGGGCTGACCTTCACCTGTCACTGTGTCCAGGTAGGTGTGACTGGTGGGGAAAGAGAAGGCAGGTGGCTTCAGGGAGGTGTATGTGTGTAAGGGAAAAGTGGAAGGCAAAGAGGTTCTGAGACGGTGAATTGTAGTTTGGAGTGTAACTTAGTGAAATCGTGACCTGGCTTTCTGTAGAGGAAAGGGGAGGTTGCTGGAATTGGAGAGGTTGGGAGAGGGAGGGTCATCATTTCTCAAGTCTTGACCTCCACTCTTCTCTGTCTTTTCCACCCATCTGTTTCTTCTCACTACCAATTTTTCTCTTTCTGTCCCCTCACCCCACCATTAGCCATTCTGGGGTCTGCGTTGCGAGCGGGTGGCACGCTCCTGCCGGGAGCTGCAGTGCCCAGTGGGTATCCCATGCCAGCAGACAGCCCGTGGGCCGCGCTGTGCTTGTCCTCCCGGGCTGTCTGGGCCCTCCTGCCGGGTTTCTAGGGCGTCACCCTCTGGAGCTACTAACACCAGCTGCGCTGCTACTCCTTGTCTGCATGGGGGCTCCTGCCTACCTGTACAGAGTGTCCCTTTCTTCCGCTGTGTATGCGCTCCGGGCTGGGGTGGCCCGCGTTGCGAGACCCCTTCCGCAGCCCCTGAGGTCCCTGAGGAGCCACGGTGCCCGCGAGCCGCCTGTCAGGCCAAGCGAGGGGACCAGAACTGCGACCGTGAGTGCAACAGCCCAGGCTGTGGCTGGGACGGCGGTGACTGCTCGCTGAATGTGGACGACCCCTGGAGGCAGTGTGAGGCACTGCAGTGCTGGCGTCTCTTCAACAACAGCCGGTGCGATCCAGCCTGCAGCTCTCCTGCCTGCCTCTATGACAACTTTGACTGCTACTCTGGTGGCCGCGACCGCACCTGCAAGTGAGGCCCCCCCCCCGCCCCCAAGACTTCTTATGTCCATCTGTCAGGGAGCCACATCTGTCAGTCTGCCTGTCAGTCCGTTTTTGGATCATCGATGGCCTGTCCCTTCATTTTTCACCAAGGCACACTGGTGGTTTTCTCCCTGGTTTCCACCTCTGTGTCTTGCTCATCTCTGCCCATTTATATTTTCACCAACATATCTTGCCCCTTTGTTTCTGTCTGCCTGCGGTTACACATTCCATCTGTCCATACTTATGGCTTGTTACGCTTTCTTTCTTTTTTTTAATTGGATTTTTTTAAAATTTACATTTCAGATGTTATTCCCTTTCCTGGTTTCCCAGACATAAGCCCCCATCCCCTCCCCCTTCCCTTCTTTTATAAGGGCGTTCCCCTCCCCATCCCTCCTTCCCCCAATCCCCTACTCTGGGGGTCCAGCCTTGACAGGACCAAGGGCTTCTCCTTCCATTGGTGCCCAGCAAGGCCATCTTCTGCTACATACGCACTTGGAGCCATGTGTACTCTTTGGGTAGTGGTTTAGTCCCTAGGAGCTCTGGTTGGTTGGCATTGTTGTTCTTATGGGGTTGCAAACCCCTTCAACTCCTTCAATCCTTTCTCTAATTCCTCCAACGGGGGTCCTGTTCTCAGTTCAGCGGTTTGCTGCTATACTCTGTCTTTCTTAAAATTTTAAAAATCAAGCTGGGTCTAGTTGCTCACACATTTAATCCCAGCACTTGGGAGGTAGAGACAAGCAGGTCTCTGTATGAATTCAAGGCCAGCCTGGTCTACATAGTGAGTTCCAGGCCAGTGGAGGCCACACAGTGAGACCCTGCTTCAAAACAAACAAACAAACAAAACCCCAAACACTATCCTTAATTATTAGTGTGCATGCATGTGGAGGTCAGAGAGCCACCCTGTGGGAGCCTGCTCTCTCCTTTCTTCGGTGGGACCTGGGGCTGTCTGTATGCCCAGCTGTCTGTCCTTCTTCTTATCCACCTGTATGTCTAATTGCTTTTTCTGTGTGTGCCATCTATCTGCCCGTCTTTGTGTCACTTGCTTGTTCATGTCCTTCTTCTGGCCATCCTCAGTCCCATGGATTCTCTGCTTCTGTCTGTCTGTCTTTCTGTCTGTCTGTCTGTCTGTCCTATCTCCTGCCTCATCCCTCACAGGCCCATACATTCTATATTTCCGCATCCTCTTGTGTGTCCCTGTGTTTGTCTGGAATCCTCTCCTACCATTGTCTCCTTATTAGTCTTTCATTTCATCCTTCCCCTTCCTCATAGTTCTCCAGTCACCTGACCTCTGTTTCCCTCAGATGCCTCAGACCTACTGTTACCTGGGATTGCTCCGCTCACTGCACTCACTGAATTGTTCCTTCCCTAAGAAGTTCCTCCCACTTCCTCCAGGCCTTTGCGTGTTATCAGCATTTCGAACTACTCCTGGGTGACCCCCAGCACTTCCCTGCTTTCTAGTAATTAATTCCAAACAGAACCCATGTGTACGCTTCCGTTTACCATTGATTTGTCCTGTAAGTGAGATCCTGTGTGCTTTCCTCATTTGTCTCCTGGGACATCTCTCTCCACCCACAAGGGTTCCAGTTCTTCTGGGGCAAGGATTGGTGGACGGGATCTTGGTACACAGCAGGAGCTCAGTTAACACCTGTTACACTGATACCGTTACACTGATACCGGTTGAGCATCCCCAATCCCAAACCAGAGCCCCTGAATTACGTGGCACATGAGCGTGATACCTCGGTGGAAAATCCCATCCTTTGCCTCGTTGATAAGTTGCAGTCCAAATCCAGACACGGGTTGGGATGTGGTTCAGTGGCAGAGCACCTGCATAGACGAGAGGCCCTGAGTTCGATCCCCGGCATGGAAATAAAACAACCCCCAAAGTCAGGCACACTAAAAATACATAGTTACTTTTGGGTATGTGTATTTTTGTCTTTAGACTTGGGCCCCATCCCTGAGGTGCCTTATATAAATTACGTATAGAGGGTTGGGGGAATGTAGCTCAACTGACAGAATGCTTGCCTAACATCCACAAAGCCCTGGCTCTGGTCCCAAGCATCGCCTAAACTGTGAGAGGTGGTGCAGACTTGTAATCCCGGCTCTCATCAGGTGGAGCAGGAGGATAAGTTCAAGATCACACTCAGCTACATAGTTTTGTTTTATTGGTTTTGCTATGTAGCCCTGGCTGGCCTAGAATTGGCTATGTAGACCAGGCTGGCCCTGAGTTCACAGAGACATCCTTGCCTCTGCCTCTGGAGTACTGAGATTAGAGGTATATTTGGCTAACATAGGGAGTTTGAGGCCAACCTGGGACACATGAGATCTTCTCTTAAAATATTTATATGAAGAGATCTCATTGCATTTACTTGCATATATATTTAAGCATATATGCAAATATTCTAAAACTCTAATTTGAACTCCAAAATAGTTTTTTTTAAAGATTTATTCATTTATTATATATAAGTACACTGTAGCTGTCTTCAGACACACTAGAAGAGGGCATTGGATCTCTTTACAGATGGTTGTGAGCCACCATGTGGTTGCGGGAATTGAACTCAGGACCTCTGGAAGAGTAGTGGGGTGCTCTTAACCACTGAACCATCTCTCCCGCCCTCTGAAATAGTTTTAGTCCCAAGTATTTCGGATTAGGAACACAGAACTGTGGCTATGCTACTGCTACTGCGTTTGCAGAAAGCCTGACATATGCAAGGACACCCCCCCACCCCACCCCATGCAAGCACTGTCCAGTACTGCCCTTCTCTGTGTGTGCATTTAGACGACCAGAGGAATCTCTAACCCTGTGTTCTCTGCCCCCCAGCCCGGTTTATAAGAAGTACTGCGCCGACCACTTTGCAGATGGCCGTTGTGACCAGGGCTGTAACACCGAGGAGTGTGGCTGGGATGGGCTGGACTGTGCCAGTGAGGTCCCGGCCCTTTTGGCCCGGGGGGTTCTGGTCCTCACAGTTCTTCTGCCTCCTGAAGAGTTGCTTCGCTCTAGTGCTGACTTCCTGCAGCGACTCAGCGCTATTCTGCGCACCTCGCTGCGCTTCCGCCTGGATGCACGTGGCCAAGCCATGGTCTTTCCCTACCACCGGCCAAGTCCTGGCTCCGAATCCCGGGTTCGTCGTGAGCTTGGCCCAGAGGTGATCGGGTGAGTGACTGTGGCCCAGAACTGGGTAGAGTGCTTAGGGCACCCATGATCCAGACCTGTTTCACGCTTCTTAGTTGAGAGCGCTCTTGGCCACCCATCTTCCACAGGTTTTTCAGTGTCTGTCGGGTTGGCTTCTTTGCCGTGGGTGGGGTTCATCCTGTGTACACTACAGGGAGCGGACCTGCAATGCTGTAGGTTTTTTTGTTTGTTTGTTTGTTTGTTTTTGTTTTTGTTTTTCGGAGCTGGGGACCGAACCCAGGGCCTTGCGCTTGCTAGGCAAGCGCTCTACCACTGAGCCAAATCCCCATCTTCCCCCCCCCCTTTTTTTTTATCCTTCAAATGCAGGTGACAGAACCTTGTTGCGGTGACAATGAGAAATGCCTCTTAAATATGAATGTGACCCTTGGGAGGGTAGGGGTTACAAAATCGCACCTTGGGGCTAGTGCTACTCAATCAGGAGAGGCAGATTGTTTTCAGAGCAGTTAAAGGCATGCGTGCCCTTTAAAAATAATAACTTTAATTAAAAAGTATTTATTATTGCTAGGCAGTGGTGGCGTACACTTCTAGTCTAGCACTTGGGAGGCAGAGGCAGGCAGATCTCTGAGTTCCTAGTCTGGTCCACAGATCTAGTTCTGGGACAGCCAAGGCTACACAGAGAAACCATGTCTTGAAAAATAAAAACAGAGGGCTGGAGAGATGGCTCAGCGGTTAAGAGCACCCGACTGCTCTTCCAGAGGTCATGAGTTCAATTCCCAGCAACCACATGGTGGCTCACAACCATCTGTAATGGGATCTGATGCCCTCTTCTGGTGTATCTGAAGACAGCTACAGTGTACTCATATATAATAAATGAATAAATCTTAAAAAAAAGAAAAACAAAAGCAACAGCAAGAAGAAAGGATTTATTATTGTGTATGATATGTGTGTGTAGGTCCCCAAGTGCTATGACACTCGTGACACTGCATGCATGTAGAGGTTAGAGGACAACTTTGTGAAGTCAGTTCTCTCTTTTCTTAAGGTTGTCAGGCTTGTGTGATAAGCACTTTGACCCATGAGCCATTTTGCTGTCTTGTTTGTTATTTTCTTCTTGCTGTTTGCTTTGTTTGTGTTTTATAGGCAATGGCCTGAAATTCAATCTGTAGCCCAGGTTGGCTTTGAACTCATGGTTCACCTACCTCAGTCTTCCCAAGTACTAGGGCTATAGCGTCCTATCACACTATCACCCCTGACACTCACTCTCTTTCCTCCCCCCTCTCTTCTTTCCCCTTCCCCCTCATCTCATGGAAGTTGTAGAACTTGCTCATTAGTGACCTGGTAGGGGAACCTGAACTGGGAGAGGCATTTGTTGAGGGTGGACCGGGGCCTGAGGATTGGGCTCTGACAAAGGAAGGAGGGCTGAACTTTAGAGACCCTGTGGCTTGTGGGTTCTGTTTGGATGCAGGCAGAAGTCAAGGAGATGGGTGAGGTGGTGCATGGGCCCTTGGCTAAAGTGGCTTAAGTGATGAGGACACAGGGTGTTAAAGGTGCCATTTGGAGCTTGCTGTTCTTAAAGGGTCTCAAAGTATGGGGAGGCCCTCCAGGAGGTGACTGAGGCCTGAAGATGGGTACAAGACAACTGGGTATCGGAGGTCATTGGAAGGGAAGAAGGGAGAGTCAAGGAAGCAGGAGAGAAGGAAGAAGAAGGTATCTAAGGAATCTTAGAGACCTAAGGATCGAGGGACATTAGGAGATGTGGCTCAGTGGTAGAGGACCTGCCGTGTACATTCAAGGCCCCGATTCGTGTCACTACAAAAAAGAATGGAGGAGAAAAGCAAGACTTTAGAGAAGCTAATACACTGTCCTGGCAAAGGGCTACACCAACACACTTCACTTGGGTGCGTGAAGACATTATTGAATTCACAGCTTTGGGACACTGGCGACCAATAAGACAATGGGAGAGACAGCGGGGCTGGGTACCAGCTGAGAGTTGGGTTCGAGGCAGAGACATGGAGAGTGGAGGTGGAAGTGGCTCTCTGAGGTCGGGTGTCTAGGATGCTGTAGACAAGCGTTGAGCCTTTGGGTCCCTCTGCTCGGTCCCTGCAGCTCTGTAGTGATGCTGGAGATTGACAACCGGCTCTGTCTGAAGTCAGCGGAGAACGACCACTGCTTCCCTGACGCCCAGAGTGCTGCCGACTACCTGGGAGCCTTGTCGGCAGTGGAGCGGCTTGATTTCCCATACCCACTACGGGATGTGCGAGGTGAGGTGTGAAAAGGAGAGGGATGTCAGAGCACGTAGCCTCAGAGCGTGGGTGGATCCTCTAGTGCGGCTGAAGCCCTGTGAGTAAAGCCCCATCTGCTGGCTGAAGCCTGCTCTACGGGGAAGAGCCCCTTAAAATCGGAACCTTACCTGTAGCCCTGCTCCACGGCTGCAGCCCTACGTATAGCTGAGTACCGCCCCACCGCCCCAGACTGAAATCCCACTTGCTTCCTCCTGCTCTGCCGCTCGGCCGAAGGCTCACCGGCTGCTTTTATCCTGCAGGAGAGCCCTTGGAGCCTCCAGAGCAGAGCGTGCCACTGCTGCCGCTGCTGGTGGCAGGGGCTGTCTTTCTGCTGGTCATCTTCGTCCTGGGTGTCATGGTTGCCAGGCGCAAGCGAGAGCACAGCACCCTCTGGTTTCCTGAGGGTTTTGCATTACACAAGGACATAGCTGCTGGCCACAAGGGCCGGAGGGAGCCCGTGGGACAAGACGCACTGGGCATGAAGTAAGAACCTCGTCTGCTCTATGTCCCCAGTGACGTGGCCCTTGCAGACTCTGGATCGGACCCACCTGGGTCATATCCCAACCTCCGACCCTAACCTAACTAACATAGATTCCATCTGGGGCTTCGGTGTTAACCCTCTTGACCTGTGAACCGATGACCCCTGAGCCCTGACCCCTGACTTGATCTCTGACTCGTATCTTCCCCTGAACCAGCCACACCAAATCCATCCCAGTTCATTCCTGCATGACTTTTGTCATCTCAACTTGTCCCTGACCGGGAGGGCTGTGTCTTTGATGACTCCTGAATCACCTCTGGCTTTGACCTACCTGTGCCTTTGACCTCACCTCAGACCTCTGCCTCCACCCAATCCTGAGTTAATTCCCCCGTGAACCCTAGTCTCAAGCCTTCAACTTGACCTAGCCCTCAGTACCTACAACC
>NC_141540.1:15067500-15087500 GCF_021556685.1 Rattus norvegicus | reverse complement strand
CTGAGCTGGCTGCAGTGTGCTGCAATGTGCTGAACCCCAAGTTAAAACGACCTGTTGTGCGAGTGAATGCACACACACACACACACACACACACATACACACAGCAACTCTCTCTCATATGTATGTGTTGGTTGTTGTTACTGTGCCTGTGAGGCAGAGGGATTGGCTGTCAATATAAGTTGTAGCCACAGGACACCACATGGCCATGGAGGTATACCCCGTCACCTTAGCACTCATGAGGTTGAAGCAGTTGAAGCAGAATGAGGCTAGCCTGAGATACCTGAGATTTTACTTATTTATTTTCTTGAAGATTTATTTATTTATCATTTATAAGTACACTGTCGCTGTCTTCAGACACACCAGAAGAGGGCATCGGATCCCATTATAGATGGTTGTGAGCCACCATGTGGTTGCTGGGATTTGAACTCAGGACCTCTGGAAGAGCAGTCAGTGCTCTTAACCACTGAGCCGTCTCTTCAGCCCACTTATTTATTTTTGAGACAGAGGTATCTCTGTGTAGGCCTGGTTATCCTGGAACTAGCTCTGTAGACCAAGCTGGCCTCCAAATCACAGAGCTCCACTTGCCTCTGTCTCACTGGTGCTGAGATTAAAGGTGTTAGCCACCACCATCCCATTTAAAAAGAAAAAGAGGGCTGGGGATTTAGCTCAGTGGTAGAGCGCTTACCTAGGTACCTAGGAAGCGCAAGGCCCTGGGTTCGGTCCCCAGCTCCAAAAAAAAGAACCAAAAAAAAAAAAAAAAAAGAAAAAGAAAAGACCGAAGTCTTGCTGAGTTTTCATTGACATTCAACAGCATGGATAAAGCTGAAGTGGGGACCGTGAGGGGTACATACCTCTCCATGACACCCTCACTGTCTTGTCTCAGGGAGGAAGTGGGGCTGTGGCCTGCATGGGGCAATACAACGGCCTTTGCCTCCAGCTATAAGTATGGCTGTTGGGTGGGGGTGTAGAGAGCCACGAGAATGCAGCCCACCATGGCTCTCCACCGACCATCCAACCAGACTCTGGCTTCCATGCTGCTGGCCTTGCTCCTGGTCTGTGAGTACAGATGGACACACGTCTGCCCTCCTGCCCTCTCCTCTATCTCCATTGTCTATCCACACACCCGCCAGGATCCCAGGAAAAGACATGAAGATTTATAGTGGCAAGGCCGCTATCAGGAAACTGGGGTTCTAAGGCTGGGGGCAGTCAATGGGAAGGCACTGTGTCTCAAGTCGAGTGACAACCTGGTCTAGGTCCCTTGTCCTTTCTGTTCCTCAGTTTTCCTAGCCAATTTTGTGAGTTCTCATTGAGGGTCTAAGCAGCTTGGGGCTCACTCCTCTGTGTGTCCCAGGTCCAGCACTGGCCTCAGAGATTGTTGGTGGCCGGCCAGCCCAGCCCCATGCTTGGCCCTTCATGGTGTCCCTGCAGCGGCGTGGAGGTCACTTCTGTGGTGCCACACTCATTGCCAGGAACTTCGTCATGTCAGCAGCCCACTGTGTGAATGGCCGGTGAGTTTCCTTCCTTCCCCTCTCAGCCCTTGGTATCCATGTGGGTCAGACCAGGGTCAAGAGGTCAGGTGGGCATTCCCACCCATTCTCCTCCCCTCTCCTCTGTCCATAGAAATTTCCAGTCAGTGCAAGTGGTGCTGGGAGCCCATGACCTGCGGCGACGGGAGCCCACTCGACAAATCTTCTCTGTGCAGCGCATCTTTGAGAACGGCTTTGACCCGTCACGTCTCCTGAATGACATTGTGATTATCCAGGTGGGCCTCCAGTCTGGGAACCTGAGCCTCATGCAAATGTCCTGAGGCTCAGCTTGGGGAACTGCAGAACGGGCTGGGGGACAGGTACACACTGGAGCAACTGCAGGCATCACCCTCTGAGCCACTTCCAGCTCAGCACAGTAGAGAAGAACCATCCCGTGGGGTGGATGTTGAAGACTTAAATGAGATAATATATGGAAAGCTCTGAGCAGTATTCAATCAACAAACTGTTATTTGTGTCTTTCCATACACTGACCCTGCAGCTTGAGGAACTCTGAGGAAATATTCACTTCTTCCTCTAGTTCCTAAATTTTTCCACCACTTGATGGTCAGGTGGGGAGGATTCTTATCAAGTGTGCCCTGTGTGTAACCTCTTGGTGTTCTATGTCTTCCCCCTCCCCCTCTGTTCCCCACTGTAGCTCAATGGCTCAGCTACCATTAACGCCAATGTGCAGGTGGCTGAGCTGCCTGCCCAGGGCCAGGGCGTGGGTAACAGAACTCCGTGTGTGGCCATGGGCTGGGGCAGGTTGGGCACAAACAGACCGTTGCCCAGTGTGCTCCAAGAGCTCAATGTGACAGTGGTGACTAACCTGTGCCGCCGACGTGTGAATGTATGCACTCTGGTGCCACGCCGGCAGGCAGGCATCTGCTTTGTAAGTACCCTTTGCAGCAGCAGGGAGAGTGGTTGGACCCCAGGGAGGACTTCCCAGTGTTGGAGCATGGGTAGGGGAGTGACTAGGGGTCCAGCCTCTGACATTGATGCCTCCACAGGGGGACTCTGGTGGACCCTTGGTCTGTAACAACCTTGTCCAAGGCATTGACTCCTTCATCCGAGGAGGCTGTGGATCTGGATTCTACCCAGATGCCTTCGCCCCTGTGGCTGAGTTTGCAGACTGGATCAATTCCATTATCCGCAGCCATGATGACCGGCCACTTACCAATCCCAAAGACCGAGAGAGAGAGGGCAGGACCAACTAAGGCCCGTCCCCCCGTCCCCCACCATAGACCTCAGGCACCCTCCCCATTTTATCACAATAAAAGCAACCTTTGTTTTGTACACTGAGTCTGATGTCTGCTGCTTTAGAACACAGCCACTGCCTCACATAAGGTTCACCTCCTGGAGACACTGCAGCCAAACTGGGGCCAAAAACCTGACAGGAGTCATGTTCCCCCACTTTGTATAAAAGGATGTCAGTCAGACAGGCCCTCTCTGCTCCCTAAATCCCACATTCAGCTAGCTCTCAGCTTTCAGGAAGTTGAGGCAGGAGGATTCCCAAGAGTTTAAGACAGCCTGGCCTACAGAAAATAAGAAAAAAATAGAGGGGTAGAGAGATGGCTTAGCAGTAGGAGTGTCTGGTGCTCTTGTAGGGGACCTGTTTTCCCATATGGTGGCTCACTACTGCCTACAGGGCCAGTTCCAGGGGACTGGATGCCCTCCTCTGGACAATGTAGGTACCAGCCATACACACATATACTTCATACACATAATTAAGAAAAATAAAGGGGGGCTGGAGAGATGGCTCAGTGGTTAAGAGCACCCGACTGCTCTTCCAGAGGTCATGAGTTCAATTCCCAGCAACCACATGGTGGCTCACAACCATCTGTAAAGAGATCCGATTCCCTCTTCTGGTGTATCTGAAGACAGCTACAGTGTACTTATATATAATAAATGAATAAATCTTTTAAAAAAATGAAAAATAAAGGGGGTTGGGGATTTAGCTCAGTGGTAGAGCGCTTGCCTAGCAAGCGCAAGGCCCTGGGTTTGATCCCCAGCTCCGGAAAAAAAAAAAAAGAAAAAGAAAAAAAAGAAAATAAAATAATAAATAATCTAGGACTGGTGAAGTGGCTTACTGGGTGAATGTGCTTGCCATGAAGCTGAAGGAGAAAATGGACTTCAGCAAGTTCTCTGCACACCTTTCCACACAGTACATAAGTAAAGTATACTGATAAATAAGATAAATAATAAAACTAGCCAAGCAGTAGTGGTACAAACCTTTAACCCCAGCATTTGGTAGACAGGGGCAGATGGATCTCTAAGTTCGAGGCCAGCTTGATCTATAGAATGAGTTCTAGGACAGCCAGGACTACACAGAGAAATCCTGTCTCCAAACAAACATCATGGATGACAATGATGATGATGATGGTGGTGGTGGTAGTAATGGTGGTGGTGGTGGTGATGGTGGTGGTGATGGTGATGGTGGTGGTGGCATTATTCACTTTCCTGTGAGATTGGAGTGGTAGACACCAAAGTTCTGTTCCAGGTGCTCCCTAGATGATCTCTTTTACCTGCCCAACCCTCATCCCTGCACTCTCTCCCACTTCTCTCAGGGCAAGTTCCAAGTCTGTGGAAGTTCGGAGTTGGAGTTGTTTACTAAAGTGTCCCGTGCTGCATGACCCTGGGTGGTTGCCAAATTTTGTTACCATTTCTTAGGTTCCTGTTTTCACAATCTGGTTCTGCCCCAAAGGGCTTCCGATTCTGTTTGAGTCAACAGCCATGGTTTTCCTGGAACTCACTATGTAACCCAGGCTGTCCTCCAACTCACAGAGATTCTTCTGCATCCACCTCCTGAGTGCTGGGGTTGAAAGTGTGTGCCACCTAGGTGGCCTCTGATTTTAATGAGAGTCCTGGGGCTCAAGGTGTCCTGTGGGCAACACATCTACAACATCATGTCACCTCTAAAGAGAGAACTTACTACTCTGACAGGGAGTGGCTGAGCTGTACCCCCAAGCTCCCACCCTCCTTGCTCCAATCTCTTCCCTCTGGAAGCCACTCTAAGGATTAGCTTTTGTGAGGAGTTTGTGACCTAGGATCAGCCAATCAAGACTGGTTAGCATGAGGATCTGATTTTATAGTCAGGGTCCCCATAACAACCGAGGAGAGCCTGGTGAGGATAGATACTGAGCATGGATCAAACCAAACCTGAAGGCAGAATTCACAGGAAATGAAACCTTATGGTGACATGCTGCTTGCTGAGGTGTGAGACCCCACAGCCACAAGAATGAGGACAAAGGACTCAACTGCTCTTCCCCCACTGGCAAGCAAACTTCTCTCCAAGTTGAAGAAGGAAGGGGCAGGGGGGAGTGTTGAAGGAGGAAGGGGGGGAATGGAGGGTGTTACCAGCTGGCCTCCTGTGGCCCCAGTTGCTTCAGACACCATGCTGGAAGGATACTTTCTGGGCCAGGACAATAGGTGGTCCAGCCTCTGCTCTCTACCTATCTTTGGGGTGGGCACAGGTTGGGGTCCTATGCAGGAGGGATTGCCTCCCCCCCTTCCCCGCCCCGCACTGGGCAGGCTCACATAATCCAGAAGGGCTGACGCATGGAGAACTGAGATTCCCCTTCCCTAGTTGGGTCCCTGCCCACAAGGCAGGGCGCAGGAGGCAGTCGCCTGCCCATAAAACAACCCTGAGAGCCTGCTTGGGTCAGTGGTGTCAAAATGCACAGCTCCGTGTACCTCGTGGCTCTGGTGGTCCTGGAGGCGGCTGTATGTGGTGAGTGGAGCAGGGAGGAACAGCAGCTGGACACACAGACAGCAGCCTGTGGGCGGGGTGCACCAGAGGTCCCCTGCAGTGAAACACACCCCTCCCCCCCCTCCAGATTGTGAATCTGTAATCTGAGCCTTCTGGTTTCAGAGGCCCAACAGCAAGAATCTGGATTTGAAATCTGTAGACTTTCTAGAATTAAAGAACTAGAATTCGCCTTAGGGCCAGTGAGAAGAGTCAGCGGGTTAAAGGGCCTGATGACCCATTTGGTGAAGGAAAGTGACCCCTGCAAATTTGTCTTCAGCCTGCTGCAGGCTCACTGTGGTCTTGAGGGGGCGTGAGCCACCCAATAGGCTGCTGAATTTGCAGCCCCTCAGAAATACACTTTACTGAGATGGCTTTTGGATCTGGGGCAACCCGCGGTTGGAGGTGTCTGTGGTCAGAGTGGGCTCTCTTTAGGTGCAGCCCGCCCTAATTCTCACACCCCCTCCCGCATCTCAGTTGCGCAGCCCCGAGGTCGGATTCTGGGTGGCCAGGAGGCCATGGCCCATGCTCGGCCCTACATGGCTTCAGTGCAAGTGAATGGCACGCACGTGTGCGGTGGCACCCTGGTGGATGAGCAGTGGGTGCTGAGCGCCGCGCACTGCATGGATGGAGTGTGAGTGGCAGGGGTGGGGTGGGGGTGGGGCGAGTAGGGCCTCGGGAGGCTGGGACGTGGATCTGAGATGGGCCTTCGTCCTGTCCCCAGGACCAAGGATGAGGTTGTGCAGGTGCTCCTGGGTGCCCACTCCCTGTCCAGTCCTGAACCCTACAAGCATTTGTATGATGTGCAAAGTGTAGTGCTTCACCCGGGCAGCCGGCCTGACAGCGTTGAGGACGACCTCATGCTCTTTAAGGTGAGGAAGCTGGGTCCTTCCTACTCAGAGTCTAGCCTCGAACATTCCTGCTGCACCGGAATCCCTGTCCACCACCCCAGTCCAGCTTAGATCCCATTTCTTGATCTCATCTCCTACTCTGACATTCTGTTCCTCCCACTCTTAGCTCTCCCACAATGCCTCACTGGGTCCCCATGTGAGACCCCTGCCCTTGCAACGCGAGGACCGGGAGGTGAAACCCGGCACGCTCTGCGATGTGGCCGGTTGGGGCGTGGTCACTCATGCGGGACGCAGGCCCGATGTCCTGCAGCAACTGACAGTGTCAATCATGGACCGGAACACCTGCAATCTGCGCACGTACCATGATGGGGCAATCACCAAGAACATGATGTGTGCAGAGAGCAACCGCAGGGACACTTGCAGGGTGAGGGGCACAGCCTGGGTCACGTGGTGTGGGTGGGTGGAGTTGAGGGACTGTGGAGGCTACTGAGGGGCGTGGGTTGCGGGAAGGGCGGAGTTCGGGAATCTCAGGAACTTTTTTGCTGGCTATTGGGTGGGCATGTCACTTGTGGCCCCGCCCCACAGGGCGACTCCGGCGGTCCTCTGGTGTGCGGGGATGCGGTCGAAGCTGTGGTTACGTGGGGATCTCGAGTCTGTGGCAACCGGAGAAAGCCAGGTGTCTTTACCCGCGTGGCAACCTACGTGCCGTGGATTGAAAACGTTCTGAGTGGTAACGTGAGTGTTAACGTGACGGCCTGAGGGGACACCGGAGACCGTGACTCACAATAAATGCATGCATCTAAGCCGTGTGCATCTTTATTGAGTGCCTACTGCATACACACCCAGGGGGCTGAAGGCGGGTGGTTCCACGCTCGGCCACACGGAGGCGCGCGTCCTCCTTTTAAAACCGTGAGGCGGGGCTCACTCCTACCCAACTGAGGTTCTGTTACACCCCGGACTGTTGTCTTGGCTCAGACAGGTCTTGAACTTGGCTAAGACGCTCTTAAGTTGAATCCTACCACATAAACACTAAAATGGGAAACCGAGGCACAGAGCAAAGACTGGATTCCAAACCAGAGCCTATACTGGTTCACTGAAGAGGGGGTCCACACAGGCTGAACTCCGTGGGCAACAATGGGCAGGACCCAAACCCTGTGCCTTTCTACCAGGAGAACAGGACACTGAGGCAAAGGGAGTCTTCCAGCTTCTTGTAGGTATTGGAGACTGAGGTCCTGAGAAGTGAAGCCACTTGTGAGACCCTGCTGCGAAAGATGTTAGAATCCTGTGTCTGGATTTTGTTTCTGCTAGGCAGGTTCGGCTGGGAATCCTCTTTATGAACAAGCATTTATTGAGCACTAACGGTGTGCTGCCACCAGGCTCGGGGAGAGAAACAGCCACAGACATGGCAGGCCCCAGCTATGCTCTCTCGGGAAGTTAGTATTTTAATACCACGTGTCCCACAATCCTCTAAACAAAGGAGCCTGTGCCACTACTCATGCTCACATCCAGGCATGGTCAGCACCGAGGGGACAGACGGGCAGCCTTACAGGACTGGTGAGGAGGACAGGAGCCTATGCAGGGGGTGGACCCCCACGCCTGCCACCACAGTGGCCATGTTTCCAGCTACAGGTCAGGAAGTCAGGCTTGTGCACGGCCAGGATGCTGCAACACCAGGCTGCTTGGTGGCTTCTGTTGGCAGAGGCAGTGCTCTAGGGGCAGCAGTGGGCAGGGTGAAGGGAAGTCACAAACCCCTCGAGGGGTATACCAGTCTCCCAGGGGTTCACCAGTCTCCCAGGCACCCGCCTGCCTATTCCAGCACTGGGTAGACAGGACAGTCTGGTGTTCAAGGTCGTCCTCGGTGGCATAATAAAATGTTAGGGAAAGGGCTGGAGAGATGGCTCAGTGGTTAAGAGCACCAACTGCTCTTCCCAAGGTCCTGAGTTCAAATCCCAGCAACCACATGGTGGCTCACAACCATCTGAAATGAGTCTGATGCCCTCTTCTGGTGTGTCTGAAGATAGCGACAGTGTAATCATAATATATAATAAATAAATAAAATGTTAAAAAAAATGTTGGGGAAAAGGTGGTTCTAAATTGGGGTACCCAACCTGGCCCTGTTGCCTTGTCTGGCTGTGGCTCACTCACAGTGATGTGGGGTACAGTGAGAATTCTGGGTTGTGGTTTCTTTAGAAAAACAGAAATAATGTTTTAGTCTCAGATGTGGGGCTGCTTTGGCCCGTCCACAGCAGCTGACTGGTTTGCCTCCTGCTCTAGCAGAGGCCTGGTCTTGCCAGCTGTGGACATTTGTGTGATTGTGTGACATCTGGATTCTGGGGACTTTTCAGAGGGCACGTAAATGCTAGGTGGCTGGTGGCTGGTGGCGAGTGAGTTGCTGGCTGTTGAGTAGTCCTGTGCAAAGAAGTTAGACTTCACGATGGCAAAGGTCAAACTCCCCCAAGGGACTCACTCAATGCTTTTCCACAGGAAGTAGTGTAACAACAACGTTACCCCTTTTCCCTATTAGTGGTAGGGGTTGAAAGGGTAGAAGAAAGCAGCAGCCACAAACAGCAGCGCCCCCCGTGGAGGAGGCCATTGCCCTGCGCTAGCCTGGCCTCCCGAAGCTGCAGGGACATGCCTGAAGGCAGGACCCCTCCTCTGGGGACCAACAGCAAAGGCCACAGACACCAGGAGATGGAGGCCAGCAGTCACTCAGCTTCCCTATTTGTGGGCATCTCAGCAAGAGGTGGGCAGTGATGGGGACTACGGTGACAGCATAAGCCTGGGGTACAAGAGAACTTTATTGGGCTAGTCTTCCCCTCCCATAGGTCCCAAAGGGAAACTGAGGCAGATACCCCAATCAGGACAGGGGCATATGGGCTGTGGTGTTTTAAAGGATGAACACAGAGCAGCCCAGCTCCTTCAAGCTGGGCTGGATAAAACCATGGGACTGGAGACGCACACGCCCCGAGAAGGGGCAGACCCAGGCTGCTGCCGGTGCCAGTGCCCCAGTGAGGATGTCAATGTTTCATCACAGACAGTCCCCTGCATCTGTTCAGAGAGTGGCTGTACATACGCAGACTGGCGGGCTGTGGCTCAGGAACAGCTGAGAGGCACTCTCCGCCACAGCCCACCACACAGGCAATTCTTGATCCACCGCTGTTCCCACTGTTTCACAGCAGTTGTCTTGTTGGGTGACTTCAGCATGGTGACACAGCCACACCTGGGGAACCAGGGACTGTTGCCTGTACTGTGGGGGAGACGGTATGCCCCCAGACCCTAGCCTGCTCAAGCCAGGTAGGACACAAGGCCACAACCAAGGCCCTCCCCAAGCCCCTACCCCACAGATCGCAGGCTGTCTTGTGTGCCCAGGAGGGAAGCGGAGGCCCCTGGCCATGGCTGGCAGCTCTCACCTGGTGCAGGCTTTGCACTCCTCGGTGGGGTAGGCACCCAGGTGTAGCCTCCGAAGGTGGTCGATCTTGGGCTGCCCAGGGGCCCTGGGGATGAGAGGGGAGGGAGGGGCGTGGGACCTGGGTCAGCCAGGCAGCCGAGGGTGGCTTCTGGTGTGTGACCCTTGGGGCTCAACCATAAGAAACAGCTGATGGCTTTTTCCTGGTGAGATAGGGCTTGTGCTTCCAGAACCTTCCAAATGTGGCTGATGGGACAGTGGACACACAGGAGGGGTTAATGGCTTTGCTGTGGGAGGGGCGTGGCAGTCCTTTATCTGTAAATGCTGGCCTGGAACGAGTGAGGGCTCCATTACAGCTTGGGCACATCAGTGGGAGGGAAGAAAATGGATTCTACACGCAGAGGTGTGAGTCAGAGGTGGAGGCTGGTGGGTCAGATTCCTCCCACACAGCAGGTATGAGGCCAGCCTGGGCTACAGGGCGAGTTCCAGGCTGCCAGGGCAACCCTCTGTCAAAAACTAACAAAAACCATCTCTACACACAGAGCGAAGCTAGAGTACAAAGACCCGATGAAGCAGAAGGTGGTTAGGGGAGACACCAGGCCCTAGAAGTTGCAGGAGTCTCTGTAGGAGAGAGCCTCAAGGGAAGCTGTGGTGTGGAGACCTTCCGGGGCGGGGCGGCACGTGCGGGGCGGGGGGGGGTGAGGGAGGCGGGGCAGCACGTGCGTGCGGGGGATGAGGAAGGATGAGTGGGCAGTGCATACCTGGTGAGGCCGTCCAGCTGCAGGATGGAGGTGCTGCTGGGCAGGGTGGGTGCCCTGCCGAAGCGCAGGCGCAAGGGCTGTTTGGGCTGCAGGCGACTGACCAGGCCGTCACTGGCAGGAAGCCAGTCCAGGCTGGGGACCAGCAGCTGGCTGGGCAGCAGGCAGCATTCGTCCACCAAGCCCTCATCGGGCTCACTGGCTGGGCCTTCGTCACGGCCTGTGGGGAGGGTCAGGGGTCACTACACTGATATGACCGAGTGGTACCCACTACAGCATCCCTGGGGCTCTGTCCTCAGACGTCCTAACTGAATGAGGGGTGTGCACCCTAGGATCAAGGGCTTAAATTCTGGAGGTAGGCTGAGGGAAGATGCTAGCAGGGGGCACTGTAATGCCTTACAGCAAATCCACAGCTTGGTGAGCAGCCGGAAGAGCAGGGACATGCTGTCCTGGGTGTCTGAGGTGGCTGTATAGACGGGCAGGCAACTGGGCTTCAGTAGGCCCCATATTCGGATGACAACCATCAATTCCCGCAGCATACCCAGTGAGGCACCATCCCGGAGGAAGCTGTGGCCCGGCCTCAGTGCGGAGCCCTGTAGGTGGGGACACTGGGGGTGAGGGCAGGATGTGAGCAGCCCCCAACTATGGTATGGGTCAGTCACAGCTAGCCCTCGAACCTTGGTGAAGTCAGGGGACACATGTGACTTCAGCACAGGGCCATGGCTGGCAGAGTCGGGGAGGCCAGAACTGTGCTCAGCACCCTATAGACCGAGACACAGAAAAAGGCCAGTCCAGCGTCTGCGCTGCTCCCAGCCTGACCCTGGCTGACCTCCTACAGAACCAAAGAAGCCAGGGGCTGGACTTATGACCCTGCAGCCTGAGGCTTTTGAAGCTTAGAAGCCTCAAATGACCCGGGGACAGACAGGAAGATGGAGTCACTTTTTGACGGCTCCCATAGACAGACAGGAGCTGTGGGGTGTAGCTAGTGCTACCTTAGTGAGAAACAAAGACAGCAGCTCACTGACATATAGGCTAGGACTGGGAGACTGGAGGGGAAACTCCGGGGGCGGGGCTGAGCTCCGAGGCTCCACCTGGTTGGGCAGGCTGCCCAGTGGGCGGGGCCGAGACAGGGGCGGGGCTCCACCTGGTTGGGCAGGCTGACCAGGAGGTAGAGCACGAAGTCTCCCACCCATTGTAGCAACTGCTGCAGCGCCTGCAAAGTGTTCATGTCTAGAACAAACTCTTCTGTCTTCAGGTTGATCATGACTTTGTCGATGTCTGTGGGGACAGTGAAAGGTGCTAAGGGAACACAGGGGAAATCTTGGCTCTAAAACCCCCACGGGTCCCCGGGGGTGGTTCCTGCCCATGCTGGACAAAAGACAGTGGGTCTCAACCACCTGCGTTCAGGACAGCCGGAAGTCACCACTACAGCTCTACAAGGACTATCACTCACCTGCGAAAAGGCAAGTGCTATACCACAAGCTAACCCTAGGTCACTCAGAAAAACACTATTTTTTTTTTTTGGAGGCAGGACCTCGTGTACCCGAGGCTGGCCGCTAACTTGTAGACTTGGACACCTTTGTTTATGCCAGACAGGTGCTCTACCACCAGGCCACACCTCAGACCCCAGGCTGGGTCGGGGCTGAGTGCCTCTCCAGGACCCACCTCAGGGGCTGCTTCTGGATTAAATGGTGACTATGACCCTTGCTTTGGGAAGGCTGCACACCCACCAACATCGGTGATCTTGGCACAGATCTCGGCCAGGCGGTCTCCAGGGCTCTTGTCAGGGGTGTTGAGGAAGTGTGGGCGCAGCAGCGACTTGAGGGTGGACGTGATAGCCATGAGGAACAGCTTGGTGTGGTAGTCACACACACGAGCCACGGTGCAGGGTGACAGCTTGCACAGCGAGGCCTTCATGGCTAAGATCCGGGTGGAGAGGACCTTGGGAGGGGGTGGCACAGCAGTGACTGGAAGGTCTGGCCAGTTAGGGGCTCTCGCACCCAGGTCCCGGGAGCAAGGGATTATGGGAAAGGGCCACTTGGCTGGGACCCTCCCCAGGTGGGCTACCTCTGGCTCCCCTCTTTGTGATTCAGTGGATACAAGTCCAAGTCCCCAGGAGGGTGACAGTGACCAGTTATGAGTCCCCCACATGCTATGATGTGCTCTCCACTCTTGGGGAGCAGTCCTGACTAACCCCAAATCATGATCCTCCTGCCCCAGCCTCTGGCTGCAGGCTCCACAAGCCTAGTACCCCTCCACTGCCCCACTCACTCTGAGGTCAGCAATAGGACAGGCAGCACCTATGACCCCACAGAAAGAAGGGGCAGGTGACTCTGGGGATGGTTCAAGTAGAAGCCGTAGTGGCTCACACATGACCCGCCCACCTGTTGCAGGGCAGGCTTCTGGCGTGTGTACTCCTCGTGCAGCCGCTCCACCAGGCTCTGCACCATGCCTGGCTGCACGTGGAGCAGGATGTCCCACCAGTCGTAGCCAGTCACCATGCAGTACTCCAGCAGGAACAGCAGATGCTGCAGGGCCAGCTTGGGCTCCAGCGCGTGGCCCAGGGACGGAGAGATGCGCAGCATGCTGAGCTGAGGGAGGCTATGCATAAGGGATGCACCTCCCCTTCGCCAGCTGCCCTCCCACTCCCTTCCTTTCCCCTCCCCTCCCCTTCCTATCCCAACCGTCCCTCCCTGACCCTCCCCGTCAGCAAGCTCACCTTCCCGTGGTTATCGATGCCCACCAGGGCCAGCGAAGTCCAGGACAGCTGCATGGCCTTGAAGTGTACAGCGGGGCCTGTGGTGCGTGGGCGCTTCAGGGCAGGCTCATCCAGAGAGCGTGGGGCCGAGCTGTAGAATACAGCCATGGTCTGAAGGGATAGCCGATGCACCATGTGCACGCTGCCGTCCTGGAAGGCCAGCGCCAAGCCTGGGGGTAAAGGTGTACAGTCAGGGTCTCTCCTCTTGGTGACCTAAAAACCAGAGAGCCCCAGGCTCCCTCCCAGAATATTCCTCAGGCTTGGCCACCTGACCCCCACCTTTAGTGCATTCTCCCTGTCATACAGGAGAGAGCCAGGAAAACAAGAACCTAGGCACACAGAAGCAACCCCACCTCATAGCTGAGCAGCTGGCTAGAGAAGGCACCTGACTGACTTACAAGCAGGGCCTTGAGGGAACTGAACCCAGGATCATATATAATATAATTAATACAATATAATATACCTTAGTGATTATCTGTCTCAGCAACAGGATTTCACAGTGTTCCTGTCTCTGATAATTAGCTGTAGCTCTTTACATATTAAGGAGCGTGGTTTTCTATTAATTGGCTAAAGCTGTGTACGTCTTAAGGAATATAACTTGTTAATCAGCTACAACGCTACATAATAGGGAATGCAGCTTTTTATTAACTGGCCACAGCTCTTTATATATTAAGGAGCACAGCTATTTGGCAACTTTCTGGACCCTTATCACACTTAACACAACATGAGACAAGGAACCCTTAACACTCAGAATCCACCCCACCCCCACCCCTGACACACACAGATCCAGGTGCTGTGCCCACTGCTCCTGGGTCTAACGTACCAAGGCCTGGATAGAACTGGGTGTCACTGGCCACCTTGAGGTCAGTGTTGGTGAGTGAGATGGGCAGTTTCGGCAGTGCCACAGCTGATACACGGTCCAGGTCATTGGTGGCTGACAGGATCCGCCACTTGAGGATCATGGGCTGTTTGTCACCAACTGAACAGTTGGGGACAGGAAAAGGAGAGGTGTGGGAGGGTGTAACAGAAAGGTGAGCTCTACCTCAGGGAAGCAGGGCCACCCGTCCTAATTCAGGAAGAGGACTCTGGGCAGCAAGCACTCCTCCCTTAGCCAGTAGGACCCAGTCTTGGCGTTTCTCTTTCCTATTTGAAACAGGATCTCAGAGGCCTGCTGGCTCTCTATGTAGCCCAGGCTAGCCTTAAACCTTCCTGCTTCCTGCCCAGGGGTTGGGGATTTAGCTCAGTGGTAGAACGCTTGCCTAGCAAGCGCAAGACCCTGGGGTCAGTCCCCAGCTCTGGAAAAAAAAGAAAAGAAAAAAAAAAAAAAAAAAAAACCTTCCTGCCCAGCCTGCATGAGGAGGTGGGTTATCTATTCAGTCCCCATCTTTGAAACTGGTCCTGACCCCACAGGGAGCCCCAGCAAGTAAAACCCTCAAGGGGAAACTGAGGCTAGAGTGTTTAGAGCAGTCAGTGCTTCCTTGCACGGAGGCTGCTCTCTCACAAGGGACACAGAGAGCAGTGGGCGAGAGGTGCACACCTGTCATGCCAGCTTACCAGAGGCAGAGGCAGGAGGATGGCTCAGAGTTGATGTCAGAGAGGGTGGGCTAGAGTTCAAGACTTTTTTCAAAACTCAAAGGAATGAACAAACAAAGGGAACACAGAAGTCAGGGGCCAATGGCAGCCAGGCTGGTGCCCAGGGCATCTTAGCCACACCCCTGGCTTGACCACATCCAGCTTGTCACCATGGTCACACCTCAGCTTGGGTAGCCATGGCTGCCAAGCACCACCCACTGGGCATCTGTGGGAGGTGCTCGCGCACGTGTGTGTGTGTGTGTGTGTGTGTGTGTGTGTGTGTGTGTGTGTGTGTGTGTGTGTGTGTGTGTAGGGGGTTGGTGTGGGGCTGCCCACTATCACCAGTGAGCCCAGATTGTCTGGTGACTCACAGCCATCTGCAGGAGACACAGCGGGGATGCTATTCACATTTAATTACTTGCTGGCCACAAAGGGCAGTTTACTGTAACTGCAGCACGGGCCTCTTGAGGCCACTTAGGTCCTCTAGCAATCTCCACAGCAACAGGGTCCGCACCCTCCCTCCAGCCTCACTTCTTTCTGTATTGTGGGGAAGGTTATGCAGGGCTGAGCCAGGGCACTGCGGGGCAGCCTCAGTAGCTATCCCCTGGGCAGTCACCATTTGTAAGCAAGTGTCCTGTGGAGTGCTGTCCTGCGTGGTCTTGGTAAAGATGCTCCACTCCACTCAACTCCAGCCTTCTCTCTGACCTGGATTTCTAGATGATTCCATGGCTTTCAAAGTAAAATGCCTCCCTTAGTTGTGGGTGCCCCTCCAAGGCTCAGCCCTTGGTTGCTGGCCCCCTGCCCCAGGGCCTATGCATTGTGTGTGTGTGTGTGTGTGTGTGTGTGTGTGTGTGTGTATGTGTAGTGTGTGGTGTGTGTGTAGTGTGTGAGTGTGTGTGTGTAGGTAGTGTGTGAGTGTGTGTGTGTATGGTGTGTGTGTAGTGTATGAGTGTGTGTGTGTGGTGTGTGTATGGTGTGTGTGTAGTGTATGAGTGTGTGTGTGTGTAGTGTGTGAGTGTGTGAGTGTAGTGTGTGTGTAGTGTATGAGTGTGTGTGTGTGTAGTGTGTGTGTATGAGTGTGTGTGTGTAGTGTGTGTGTGTGTGTGTGTGTGTAGTGTGTGTTCATTCCCAGGCTGTCCTTACCAGGGCTCTGGAGCCTTAGTTTCCTACTCTAGGCAAGAAGCCAACAGCCCCCGGGACTGTGGAAGGTAAATTAACAGGCCACACCTTTAATACTAGGGCTCAGGAGGCAGAGGCATGTAGCCAGCCTTTGCTACTTTGTGGGTTCTTCTTTTTGCCACCCCCACTCCCATTTCAGTCCTATCACTAGATAGGAGAGAAACGAGAGAGGTGAGAGAGAAAGAGAGCCTTGAACGGAATTTCTTTCCTTTCTTGTTTCTTCTTTGAGCACAACTGCTAACAAACCACAACCAACCCCAGCTCTCAGAGCCCTGGCATGTATGCACCCTCTGAAAAGTTCCCAGAATTCCAAATGTCACCCAATCTTAGAAATTACCTGCAGCTAACAAAACCACGCCTCTGCTAGAGCATATCATAGTCAGCATAAATCATAGTCAGCTGCTGTGGACATCTGAAGCAGCCCCACATCTCACTCCTGGGCTTACAACAAGATAACAGTTCCGTGTTTGTGTTTTTAAAGAATCCCAAATCCCAGAATTCTCATCGCAGAGGCAGGTGGAGTTCTGTGCATTCAAGGCCAGCCAGGGACACAGAATGAGACCCTGTCTGAACCCCAATAGCCATGAGTAAAGCCCTGAGCTTCCCTCAGGAGGGAACCCTGAACGACTCACCCACAGGCGAGATCTGCTGGAAGATGTTGTTCACAGGAAGGCCCTCTTTCCGAAGGGACCAGCACTCCACTAGGCTGCTGGTCTGGCTGGATGCACACAGGAGCACCTGAGGGTGGGGCTCAGTGAGGGGGTGTCTCCTGGAGCACCCACCTCCCGTGTATCCTCTGGTGATGGCTCCACACAGGACTGTCAGCACAAATGTGCCATGGCTTTCAAGAGGTTTGCGGCTGTGTGATTTTACAAAGCCGGACAACCCTTTGACCAGTGGACAGGTCACAACAAGACATGTCCCCAGATAGGCCACCTTCTGTGGTAGCTGGAACTTAGGAAAGGGGATTTACCTGCATCCTCCAGACCTGGTTTCACCACGGAAGGTGAGGCAGGAGGGCAAGAGGCAGATGGAGGAAGGCACCCCTAGCCAAAGGACGCTGACGCTCCCTGGGCGACCAGCAGGAACCTTCCCTGCTCCCACCAGGTCCGTCAGATTCTGACCCCACCACAGGACATGGCTGGCTGAGCTGAAGACGACACCACAGCTCACCTGCTCAGACATGTCTCTCGCCAGGAACTTGAGGTGTGTGATGGCGGGGAACCGGTCCTTGCGGTTGGGGTCGGTGGTGCAGCGCATAAACAGCGAGGGCAGGATCTCCGTGTCGATGCGGCACTTCTCGCTCACCACGCTCACGCACACCTTGTAGAACTTCACGGGCGATGCACTGCTGCCGTCCGCAGCGGCCACAACGATGTTCCCACCGCCTGTGAAGGCGATGTCGGCCAGTGCCACTCGGCCACGCAGCCGGCACAGGCTCTCCGTGGACGTCAGCACCTGCCCACTGGGCTTCAGGAGGGACACAGTGACCAGGCCGCTGACTGTCACCGCAATCCAACCCTCCATTGGCTTGCCACCAAACAGCGTGAGAGACGGGGAGAATTTCACCCGGGAGAACTTTTCTCCGAAGCTGGAGGCACCAGACTGAGAAGGGGAAATAGGAGGAAGGGCTTGCTCAGCTTCTTGGGGGCTGCCTTCTGTGACCAACCCCCAAAGAGCAACAATGTAGCAAGAGCACTGCATGAATGGGGGGTACCCTGACCTCAGTCTCCTCTTCTATAGTATGCAAGCATTAGCGTTTTTCTCAGGGGACTATAGGAGTACTTTAAGTTTCTCTGTAGTGACCTCACAGCCTTTGTCTCTGCAGCAGAGGCAGCAAGATGGCTATGGCACTGACTGTGGTGCAGGGGGCAGTGTGTATTTTCTGTGGAGTGCTGCCTCAGTGCCAGCTACTCCTCTTTACAGTCTCTAATTCCAAATTGATGTAATTTACATACAAAACATACCTTGTTTGTTTGAGACAGTGTACATAGCCCAGGCTAGACTCAAAGTTATCGTCTTGCCTCAGCCTTCCAAATTCTGGGATGACAGGCATGCACTATCACTATCATAACCGGCTCAATAAAACTTTTTTGTTACTGTTTTCTCTGTGTAGCCCTTGCTGCCCTAGAACTTGCTCTGTAGACTGGGCTGGTCTCAAACTCAGAGATCCACTTGCTCTGCCTCCTGGGTAGAGTACTGGGGTGGGTCATCACTGCCCAGCTAATACAATTTTCACATTAATTTTTTAAAGATTTATAGCTGGGTGGTGGTGGCACACACCTTTAATCCTATCACTCAAGAGGTAGAGGCAGGCAGATCTCTGAGTTTGAATGTAGCCCAGTCTACAGAGCAAGTTCTAGGACAGCCTGGGCTACACTGAGAAACCCTGTCTTAAAAACCAGAACGACGACAGCAAAAGATGAGTTGCATTTACCCTGGGTTGAGGTGTCTGTGGGTGTCAGAGAAAGGTGTAGGGTCCTCAAGTGGGAACTTCTAGTTCTTTGGAAAGTTAGTTATGGCAAATGATGTTTGGATGGAGCAAACAGGAGAAAGGATGTCTCGCTAAAGCAGACACGGGGGAAAGGATGATTTGCTATAGCAAACATGGTAAAGAACCCACAATGAAGGAGTAGAACTATGACCTCACAGACAGTGGGAGACGGGCACTGAGCTGTGGTTTGATTTGCTCTGCCTCACGATTCTTCACTAAAGACACGCATGCATTAGTTTACCTTACATGGCATCCTTGAGCTCAATGCTGTGGTAACGCTGTCACTGAGAGAAAGTCAGCCAAGAACTACTCCTGAGGTTCCTGGTGTTTTTCTTCAGGATTGAACTACAGCTGCTGGTTCGTGCCTGGTGTCTGCCTGCTAAGTCCTATTTGGTGTTTGCTGCGGGACTGAACCACTGCTAGCTCACCCTCAAAGAGCTACTGCTCATCAGGTCCACTTCCCCCATAGCCTAACAGCTTTTCTCTTCCGCTGCCTCTGCTGGGCTAGAGGACTAGGTTGCAAAGAGCTTATGCCCACGGAGTCCCTTGGAGCTGGAGTTACAGATGGCTGTGAGTCGCCATGGAGGGGCTGGGAATGTACCCAGGTCCTCTGCAGGAGCAGCTGGTACTCCTACCACTGAGCCACCTACCTCTCTAGCCCTTACATTAAATTTGGAGAACAAGTATCACTGTGTAGCCCTGGCTGCCCTGGACCTGGATATGTAGACCAGGCTGGTCTTGAGCTCAGAGAGAGCTGTCTGCCTCCTAAGTACTAGAATTGGGGATGAGAGGCAATGTGAAAGCCATTAGGCTCCAAAAACCTGTAGCAATCATGGAACTGAATTTTGGTTGTGCTTCCTGACCCACAGGCTGCCACTTCCCCTCCCTTACTAAGGGAAAAGGACTTAGAGTCCAACTCTGTCCCCGCTCCTAAGTGGCTGAACTCCAGAATATAGACAGACAGGAGGATTCTGGGGTCTGAGGATGTTTGTAAGACAGCACTGCAGACGCAGACATCTGTTAAACAGACTCCCTGTCCAGGGGCCATAGCTGAAAGGGAGGCTCAGGGTTAGAGGCTCTCGGGGACAGCAGTAACCCACAGGTACTCACAGCACATGCCAGCCCCTGGTTCCGTTCCATGTACCCCTTGGTCCCCCAGTGGTACACTCACCTTCTCTACGTGCAGTGCCAGTTTCACCCCGTTATGCAGCCAGGACAGAGCCACGATGGGGTCCCCTTCCACCTGGCTGCCCACGGAGCTCTCCCAGCTGTTGGCCAGGTGGTCAGCCATGCTCCAACATTTGATCTGCCCGTCAGCATCGGCAGACAGGAGCCGGGACCCTGTGATGAAAGAGCTGTGTCAGGAGCCCTTCTGATGGGCAGGTAAACTGCTCGGTGTCCCCTCCCCACTCTGGACTCCCAGTGGGCAGTGGCTGTCCCCAGGCTCCAGACTTAGGACTGATGACTGAGGAAGGTGGCATATGCTGTCCTGGGCTTTGGATTGAGAGCAAACCTCATGGCCTCACCTGACTGGTCCCATTCCAGGCAGGTGATGGCCTCACTGTGGCCAGAGCTGACAGAGTGCACTTCCCAGGGATGTTCTGTGTCAAGGATATGAATCATGTGTGTGAGGTCTGCAGGAAAGAGAACACTGAGGTCAGTGTGGTCCACAGTGCCCATGATTCCCACCCCCATTGCCCCTCTCCTATAACAC
>NC_141540.1:14992500-15062500 GCF_021556685.1 Rattus norvegicus | reverse complement strand
AACCGCTGAGCCATCTCTCCAGCCCTGCAGCACTCACTCTTACTGCCCAATCCCCCTCCTCTTCCTAACCACTGCACCACCTGCCCCTCCCTGAGGGAACTCCTGTCACGTCTTGGCCAAGTTAGAATGAAACCGTGGAAAGGCCAGGTTGAGAGGAAGATGGGGCACTCACCATTGGGATGCGGCTACGCTTGAGCACGGACCGCAGGCGACGGCTGATGCGCCTGAAGCACTCGTGGGGTGTGAAGACCGGGTCCTCTGTGAAGGCAGCAAGTGCTGGAGGCCCGAAGTGAGCCCAGGCCACGCCCACAGCCTAGCCACCCACCAGGGAACCCCGCCTTCGGCTCTTGGGGGGGGGGGGGCAAGGTATCCAAGCAATACACAAGCAAGGCTACACAGCTACAAGGCTCTGCCCCTGGGTAGGTTGGCCCTGCCCCATTCAGGCCCCACCTCTCCGCCGGTCCTCCCCGCGGCCAGGCCTGCGCCTCCGCTTGCCCTGGTCCTCATCCTCCAAGTAACGGAGCACTCGCTCTTGCTCTTCTCCCGAGCGGTTCATGAAATCATTCCAAACCTGGAAGACAGGGATGCAGGCTAGCCCCGAGGCCCCTGGGTCTATTTCCTCACTTGATAAATGGTCACACACGAGGCTACCTGGCACACAGGAGCCCATCTGTAAACCACTCGCTCCTGTGCGGCAGGGGTTGGATGCTGGAACTGGGGTTTCAAAGGATGTATATGAGTTCAGCAGGCACGACCCACTCACACACCATGAAAGTCCCAGTGACAAGCTATCATGTGTATAAAATACTATCTAAATGGGTCCATTAACAGGAAGAGCTGATGAACCCAGGATCTGGCAGGGGAGGGGTGGGGCACATCTCAGGGCCTGCAGGGGGCCTTAGGGTCTCACCTCCACATAGGTGGCATTGCTGCAAGCCTCGGCGAAGATGCCAGGTACTGCAGGAGGAGTCAGGTCCCCATCTTCCACCCCCGGAGGGCCCCCAGCTGTCTCCAGCAGTGTTAGGAGGTACTGGGCTAGAAGGAAGAAAGTTCAGGGTCCCTACTCTCTTTTCCGGTCTCGAGTTTTATTTTTTACTTTTTTACCCATCTAGTCTCTAGAACCCCATCTATCTCTCTTTGCCTTGCTGAACTCCTCCACGCCCTCTGAAGCCCTGTTCTCATGCCTGACCGCTGTGGGGTGTTCCACAGCAAGGGAAACATGACGGATACACTCCCTGCTTACTGTTCTCCAAGCGCTGCAAACTCTTCCGTCCCTTGGCTTTGGGCACCAGGTCCGAATTCCGCACAGCCTGATTGATAAAATGTTGCTTGCGCCTGGAAGCTGAGACCCTCTTCGCCTGTGAGCCGCTGAGCGTAGGGAGGCAGCCAGGAAGGGACCTGTGTTCCAGGCGAGGAGGTCATTAGGACCGAGAACAAATTGGCTTGGTTTCCCTGGCAACAAGGGACTTAACCCCAGGACACAAGCTTTGATGCAAGATGGGTAAACTGAGGCTCGGAAAAAGGAAAGCACGTGCCCAATCAGACAGAAAAGTGGTAACCTCTCCAGTCACAGCCAACCTTCCAGATTTAAGCTGTAAAGACATCAAGGCCTGCCTGCCCTCTGCACTCCAGGGGTCACCAAAGCTGTGGAAGCGAACCCTCTGCCCCGTGCAGAGGTAAACCAGAAAATGGGACCAGACAAGAAACTAGTGGGGGACCGGGCAGCTAATCTCCCCAGGAACTCCTTGGCCACCCTCAGAGCTAACTGCCTGGCTCCAGAAAATAAGTGTTAATCCTGCAAAGGGATTAGCCAGGCACCCAGCATCTAAGGCACTTGCTTGGCAGGAGAGAGTAGTCTTGCAGAAGCCTGTGGCTGAGGAAGCCCTCGTGGAGAGGAAGAGCAGTGGCTGGGAAAAGCAGGCACCAGGGTCCCCATCAACACCATGTCCACCCTCCTGGCTGCCTCCTTCAAGCTGGGGTCATAGCCTGGAGCTCCAGCTCTGGTAGGGTATGTCCCTTCATTCCCTTCAGGCCACTGTGGCTGCACTGAGGTCTCAGTGGCCCCTAGGGGTTGGAAAGGGACACCTGCCTGCCTGGTTCCCTCCCAAGGGGGGTGGGGGTCAGTCCCCCCACTCTACACTGTCTCTGAGCAGGGGGAGGCCTGAGGTGAGCACAGCTATAAACTTTCTACTGGGTGCTATGCCTACACTCAGGGCTCTATCAACTCTGAGGTCCGAGGCTGGGCCACCTCTGCCCTAGCTTCACTTCTGTAACTGGTGCTGCCTGATAACAAACCACAGCTGTCCTACAGGAAGGACAGACACACAGCAAGGGAAAGGGGGAAGTCTTCTGGACAGATGTGAACCTGGGACCTGGCCTGGACAACGGAACCTTCTCATACCAAAGCCAGGCTGTGATGTGCCTGTTCCCATGCCCACCGTGGCTCCCAGTGCCCACCGTGGCTCCCTAGTACGTGAAGGTGAGCCCTTGATGCTCCTTGGCCTGATACTGCAGCAAACGGTCTGGGCTCAGTCCTAAAGGCTTTAGTGGCATCTCCACCTTCTTGGGGGCCCCAAGAACCCCAGGAAACAGAATTGCTGCCCGGATTAAAACTTGGCAGAGACTTCTGCCACAAACACCTCTCCCGGTTCTGCCTGATTCGGGTTTCCATCTGAGTGTCACCTCCCAGAAGGTGGCACGGCCCGTCCAATCAGCACTTGTCACTGCTATGCCAACTGGGGACTAGCTGGTTTGGGGTGTTTATTCCCTAGCTCCTCCTCACAGAGCTTCCCCCGTGTCTAGCTGGGCTCACATGCAATGGGACGCCAGAGGTTTGCTGAGCTAATGACCTAAACTTCTGGAGTTTGCTGAATGAACACTGCTTTCCTTACGGCCAGGTCACCTCTCAGAGAGTGACACTGAGGGCCCAGGAGAGGTGGCCGAAACACAAAGCAGACGTAGCAAATCTGATCGGTGAGGCTCTCGGAGAACTCAGTCCTTTCTGGCATCCTGCAGGTTGAGTAATGGGACCCTGGCTCACCTGTCGCACCTTGGATACAAACACACCCTTCTTTGGCAAACACTCCCGGAAAGGCAGAAAACCCACTTCCCCAACAGGAAGCAGGGCGGCAGTGACTCAGGCGACTCGGGCCCTCGACACCCAGCAGGCAGGTGGATGCCAGGGTGAGGCCCTGTGGGAGTAATTCACCAAAGCCTAAACTTACACTAAAGTCACAGCAAGGACACTCAGGCAGCAAGGCACAGTCCCAGGAGGCAGGAGGATCAGCTCAGGGTCACCCTCAGCTACACACTGAGACTGAGGCCAGCCTGGGCTACATGAGACTCTGAGTCAAATAAACAAAACAGGCTGGGAGGACAGTTCAGTGGTTACAGCAACGGCCCCTCTTGCAGAAGGACCAGGGTTCCGTTCCCAGCACCAACATGGCAGCTCAGAACCATCCATAACTCCAGGATCCATCTGACCTCGGCAGGTGCCAGGCACGCGAGTGGTGCACACTCATATGTACACACCTACATATGTATAGACAAAATACCCAGAAACAGAAAATAAAATATTAAAAATAAATAAACAAACTCCAACAAAGCAAGGTAGAGCCAAATAGAACTCTAGCTTGCTGGACACTGTGGGGAAGGGAGGACTTTGCCACCCCATCCCCAGTTGAGCAGGGTCACTGTCCATATCCAGATGGGGGAAACCGAGGCACAGAAAGAACTCAGCAGGCTGGCCAGGGGGCCAAGGCAGCTCCTGACCCACAAACGCAACCGTTAGGGCCATGGGTCACAGGACCTGAATTCCTGAGTAGTCACGTACAACCAGCTGCACATCGCTGCTACAGGCTACACCACATCCCACCACTCTGGGAACTGACCCCCAGAGACATGGAGTGACCACTGCCAGGGCAGGGTTGGCAACAGGGACCACAGAGGCTGGGTAATGCCGGTGGCGGTGGTTCTCCCCATCCAGCGGGGTAGGAAGGGGAACGAACAGTGAGCCCTCCCAACAGAAGCCCAAACAGGAGGCCCCTGCATCTGTGGGTGAGCAGCAGAGAAATGGGTGTGGGCGGAGGAGCGGCAGAATGCATCCAGGGAGAAAGGTTGGGGAGGAGGACAACACGGAGGAGAGGAAAGAGAAGAGAGGAAAAGGGGGAGAGACCCCAGCCTGGGGAGGAGGAGGGGACCCCAGCCTGGGGAAGAGGAGGAGGAAGAGACCCTAGCCCTGGGAGGAGACCCCAGCCTGAGGAGGAGGAGGAGGAGACCCCAGCCTGGGAAGGAAGAGGAGGAGGAGGAGACCCCAGCCTGGGAAGGAGGAGGAGGAGGAGGAGGAGGAGGAGGAGGAGGAGGAGGAGGAGGAGGAGGAGGAGGAGACCTTAGCCCTGGGAGGAGACCCCAGCCTAGGGAGGAGGAGCAGGAGACCCCAGCCTTTGGAGGAGGAGACCCCAGTCTTGGGGGGGAGGAAGAGGAGGAGGAGAAAGAGACCCTAGCCTAGGGAGGAGATCCCAGCCCGGGGAGGAGGAGGGAACCCAGAAAGAGCCCAGCCCCACGGCCCTGCTCACAGCCTGGTCCCCGCGCTCGGGGTAGCCTCAGGGCCGCCTTCTGGGTTGTCCAGAGCCACCATGGCCTGCAGCCGCAGTTGCAGCCCGGCCGGAGGCCGCGGAGGAAGTGACGCGCGGGGCGGAGTCTGTAGCGGCGGGGCGGGGACAGCCTGGAACAGCAGCATAGCCGGGCTGGAAGCTCTACCTCCGTTTGCTTTTGTAGACACGGGGCGGCGTCACCCACCGGGATGTGCTGGGGACCAGAAGGGCTGAGGACAAAATCTGAGCCACCAGATAGAAGCGGTGGGGCACACCGGCCCGGGGGCGACTGCGGAGATGCAAAAGGCTCCTTGGGGGCGCAGATGCGGGAGGGGTGTGCGAGCCCTGGGAACAGTCCCAGGGTGACGGAACACTGGGGGGACTGAGGCCGAAAAGGAGGCCCGGGCCGCAGACCCAACACCTCCAGACCACGGCCTCTGAGAGCTAGCCTGGTGAAAAAAAGCAAAGGAGAGATTGGCTGTGGTGCACGCCTGAGCACTCAGGAGGCTGAGGCAGGAGGATCACTGGAGTTCCGGACCAGCCTAAGCCACAAAGTTGATTGGGGTGGAGGGGCAGGTGTGGTGCACTCCTGGCCTAGCACTGGTTAGACGGAGGCAGGAGGATCAGATCTTCAAGTCATCATTAACCTACATCAAGTTCAAGGCCAGCCTGGGCTACAGGAAAGTCACATGCTTTTTTTTTTTTTTAAAGCTATCACACTTAATTAGTTAATTAAAAGAAAAGACCTCAAAGAAAGCATCCTGTAAGGGTTTGTATAGACAGGTGAAGCTAAGTATAGCCCGACCTCATGAATCAGGTGCAGAGGGAACGCTGGGGAAGGGGTGTGAGAGGACCTGGAGACTTGGATTCCTGGCATCACACCGGAGTAGTTCTGTGGCTGAGAGACAAGGGGTTCATTCTACAGCCCCCAGTCTGCATCTTGCTCCCCAGGGGACTGCTCAGCCCCCAACACCCCCAGAGTCCCCAGACTTTCAACTCCCTGGCCCCTCAGCCAGGGCTGCTTGGCGTTTACTCAGCCCACCCCTACACACACACACACACACACACACACACACACACACACACACGGCACACGGCTTTGGGCCCACCCTCTCTCGGTGTGGAGGGGTGAAACCGTAGCCTTGGACTAGACAAATACATCACTGAGTCGCACCTGTAATGGCAGCCTCTTTTTCTCTGCTGCATAGTATTCTGGCAGTTTGACAAGGCTAACCCCTTGGGAAGCCAAGGGAGCCTCTGAGATACATTTATCAGGGATGTCAGGTTGCGGCTGAGGCCAGTTCCTCTTGGTTCCTACTGACAGTTTCCATAGTGCCCACTCTTCCAACAGAAACTCTCCACTGGATGCCAGTTAGACTAGGAACCTTGTAACTATCAATCTGTCAGCCAAAGGTATCTGAAGATGCGGCCCCTGTCCTGAAGCTTCATGGCTCCCAGTGTCTTGGAGAGGCAAACTGCCAAGGCTTCTTCACAGGCGGGCTGCAGCCCGGGGTTGAAATGGCCCCTGAAAGGGCCATGACCCTCCTTCAGCCCATCCCCTCCGGTCATCCGGGCATAGCTCTGGAAAGAGGGAGCTCGAGGATCTGAAGCCGCTACTACGCAGGGAGACGCGAAGGCGGGGACAAGGGGGGGGGTATAAGAGTGGCCGCAGCGACGCTAGCGAGAAGCCACTTTCCAGCCCCTGCCGCCAGCTACAGAGACCAGGGCGCTGGTATCCCCCGGAGAGCGGAGAGCGGCCCTCGCCCTGAGGAGGAGGAGCGGGGTCCTCCCTCTCGTCCCCACAGTCCCAGGACGCAATCTGTGAAGGCTGCCTGGAGGAGGAGGAGGGCGACAGGGCCATGGCCGCAGAGGCGACGTTGGGTCCGAACGTGAGCTGGTGGGCTCCGTCCAACGCTTCGGGATGCCCGGGCTGCGGTGTCAATGCCTCGGATGGCCCAGGCTCCGCGCCAAGGCCCCTGGATGCCTGGCTGGTGCCCCTGTTTTTCGCTGCCCTAATGTTGTTGGGGCTAGTCGGGAACTCACTGGTCATCTTCGTTATCTGCCGCCACAAGCACATGCAGACCGTCACCAATTTCTACATCGGTGAGTGCGCGCCTTCCTGGGGTTCCCGGGTGTGCGCAGGTCCGGGGTCTCAGTCAAGAACGCAACGAGGCTCCTCAGACCGCAGCGTACCCCTGCTGTGCGTCCCGCCTCTCCCTGTCATTTGAAGGCTTCAGTTGCAAACTCCAAGGTGGCAACCTCCCATCTGGCAGGTTACTAAAGGGGAGGTTAACGACTGCGCAAGGAGACAGGGCCAGCCATTTCAATAAGATGTCTGTCTTATGGACGTGATAGCCTCTGGGGTGTGTGACACATCCTAATTGGCACCAGCAGCTTGGGACTCTCCAGCTGTCTCCAATTTAAAGATGGGGAAACTGAGGCACAGAGGGACCCGAGGCTGTTGGGAATGAGTGCAAGGAAGGTGGAGGGTGCCTACTTTCTCTGTTGGACGATGTGGGGTGTGGCGAGGGGGTGTCACTCGGACCCGGATGTAGAGGTCAGGGACCCGAGTCTGGGTGCCCCCATCTTGCAGCATCTGCGTGTCCCCTACCTGTAGCTAACCTGGCGGCCACAGATGTCACTTTCCTTCTGTGCTGCGTACCCTTCACCGCGCTCCTCTATCCGCTGCCCACCTGGGTGCTGGGAGACTTCATGTGCAAATTCGTCAACTACATCCAGCAGGTACGAACTGGACCAGGGGCGAGCTGGGGAGGCGCGAGGGCTGGGGAGCAGGAAGGGAGGGGTTGGTGGGGGTGAGCTGGGCTGGGTGTGCGCTCTGGTTGAGAGCGGCCAGGGTATGGGCAGGCAGGACCTGGCTGTAAGGGTGGGTTCTAGTCCTTGACAGTGTTAGGAAGTGTGGGGACCTGTTCTGGTCTGGGCAAGGTGGGATCAGGACCTGAAGAGGCACGGAGGCATGGTCTTTTCCTTACTTATTTTAGATGTCTGAAACAGATACTATATAGACCAGGCTAGCCTGGAACTCAGAAAGATCTGCTGGCCTCCGCCACCATAGCAAGTTTCTTTTAAGATTTTTAAATTTTCTTGTTTGCCTGCGTGTGTGTTTGCACCATGTGCGTGCAGTGCCTGTGGAGGCTAGAAGGGGACGTGGGATCCCCTGGAACTGGAGTTACAGAACGGTGGTGAGCTGCCATATGGATGCCGGGAACCAAACCCAGGTCCTCTGAAAAAGCAGCAGGTGCTCTAACCGCTGAGCATCTCCCCAAGCCCTATTGGGGCACCGTCTGGTAGGGCAGGGGTCAGAGCCTGGTGTGTGCAGGGGGGTTAGGGCCTGTTACAGCTGTAGTCAAGTGTGGATACAGCCAGAGCACAGACGCACCACGTGGTGTCTGTGACAAAGGCTTGGATCAGGACGCTGGAGAGTCTGGGTGGAGCCACAGTGGGCTTGTTCTGGTGTAGGGGTCCAGATAGAGTCGAGACCAGAGCTTTGCAAAGGCTGAGCCGGTCTGGTGGGCGTGGTCTAGTGTGGGCGTGGTCAGGTTAAGTGCCTAGCCCAGACCCCAAGCAGGGCTGGGGTCTGAGGGGCATCACAGGCGTGAGGGTAAGGTGACCAATGGTCTCGACAGTGTCTTCACGCCAGGAAGGCTTACCGTGTCATGCCTCAGCTTCGGGGTGCCTAACGAACCCTAGTGTTTATCTCACTTCCTCCCTCCCCGCTCTCCTGCTCTTCAGGTCCTACTCCGGTGTCCCCTCAACCGGGGGCCAGTGGTTACTCCTCGAGGGACATGTTTGTGCATACCCGAGTGGTTAGATATGTAGTGGGACTGGCAAGGCCCACACTCAGCCCTTGGCTTTTCCAGGTCTCGGTGCAAGCCACATGTGCCACTTTGACAGCCATGAGTGTGGACCGCTGGTACGTGACTGTGTTCCCGCTGCGTGCACTTCACCGCCGCACTCCGCGCCTGGCCCTGACTGTCAGCCTTAGCATCTGGGTGGGTGAGTGTGGCTGGGGTCGGAATTAGGGTGGGGGAGGACAAGGGCACGTTCTCAGCTTCGGAGGATGTCTGCGGGAAAGGGGTGCAGACGCGGGGGAGGTGTGGCACTGATTATGGGGGTACCCTGGCTCCTGGATGGGATGCGTTCCCCACTCCCGGAGGAACTCAGCCTGGGTGGGTGGCTTAGGTTCCGCAGCTGTTTCCGCCCCGGTGCTGGCTCTGCACCGCCTGTCGCCCGGGCCTCACACCTACTGCAGTGAGGCGTTTCCCAGCCGTGCCCTGGAGCGCGCTTTCGCGCTCTACAACCTGCTGGCCCTATACCTGCTGCCGCTGCTCGCCACCTGCGCCTGCTACGGTGCCATGCTGCGCCACCTGGGCCGCGCCGCTGTACGCCCCGCACCCACTGATGGCGCCCTGCAGGTGCGGGGACTAGGGCTGGGATCGAGGGTCTTTGGGGGGGAGGCGGAGCCTGAATTGTATCCACGCGCGCGCGCACACACACACACAAACACACACACGCGCGCGAGAGAACGTGGAGAAGAGCCAGGGTGGGAATTGAGGGGCTGGTGTGGGATATCGGAGCTGAGACTGTGTGTTCATGTGGGGGAAACCCAGGGGTGGGGATGGGATGACCTTTGAGGGTAAGGGTAGGAGCCTGGGCTATTGTGCATGTGTGGAGGTACCCAGGAGGGATTTCGGAGGGTGGCCTGTCCCTTCCCGCTAACACTCCTAGGTCCCCAGGGGCAGCTGCTAGCACAGCGCGCTGGAGCAGTGCGCACCAAGGTCTCCCGGCTGGTGGCCGCTGTCGTCCTGCTCTTCGCCGCCTGCTGGGGCCCGATCCAGCTGTTCCTGGTGCTTCAAGCCCTGGGCCCCTCGGGGGCCTGGCACCCTCGAAGCTATGCCGCCTACGCGCTCAAGATCTGGGCTCACTGCATGTCCTACAGCAATTCTGCGCTCAACCCGCTGCTCTATGCCTTCCTGGGTTCCCACTTCAGACAGGCCTTCTGCCGCGTGTGCCCCTGCGGCCCGCAACGCCAGCGTCGGCCCCACGCGTCAGCGCACTCGGACCGAGCCGCACCCCATAGTGTGCCGCACAGCCGGGCTGCGCACCCTGTCCGGGTCAGGACCCCCGAGCCTGGGAACCCTGTGGTGCGCTCGCCCTCTGTTCAGGATGAACACACTGCCCCACTCTGAGCTGCCCCTGCCTGTGGGATAATCCAATCCGGCTGCTTGGCTGGGCAGCTGTTTCTAGTTTAGTTAATCTGTGTAAATGACCTTTTCTTCCAATCTGCACCAGCACACCGTGGTTTTGGCCGTGCATGTTATGATAATTCTCTATGTGCTCTGTTATCTTTGAAGATTAATGTCCTCACTCTGGTCCTAAGTCACCAAGTCCAGCTTTGCTTTGTCTGTCCTGAGACAAGGTCCTAACATGGGGGTGGGGTAAGATCATGTTACCTCTTCTGATATAAAAACAAAAATACATCATGTACCCCATTATAGTGTATCACAACGGTCACCGCAGGAGTGGAGTCCAAGGTCATCCTCAGCCACGAAGAGTATTCTGGGCCACGCCTTTAATCCCAGCTTTCCCTGGGCAGAGGCAGGAGGACCAATGTTAGTTTGAGGCCAGCCTGGTCTACAGAATGAGTTCCAGGACAGCCAGGGCTACACAGAGAGACCCTGCCCCAAAATAGCAACATGGCTGAGGAGGCTCAGTGGCTAAGAGCACAGACTGCTCTTCTAGACGTCCTGAGTTCAATTCCCAGCAACCACATGGTGGCTCACAACCATCTGTAGTGGGATCTGATGCCCTCTTCTGGTTCATTCGAAGACAGCGACTGTACTTATATATACTTATATATAATAAATAAATCTCAAAAAAAAAAATAAAGAAAAGAAAAGAAAAAGGGACAGGGTTTCTCTGTGTGGACCAGGCTGGCCTGGAACTCAGAGACCTGTGTGCTGGGATTACAGGGGTGCGCCACTGTGCCCAGCTCAGCTTTTTTTTGTTTTGTTTTGTTTTGTTTTGTTTTGTTTTTGGTTCTTTTTTTCGGAGCTGGGGATCGAACACCAGGGCCTTGCGCTTCCTAGGCAGGCGCTCTACCACTGAGCTAAATCCCCAACCCCGCTCAGTTTCTTTTAATTAAAAGAGTGAGTGGGAGAGCTTATCAACAGTTAAGTGTTCATCCTGTTCTTCCAGGGGATCTGAGTTCAGTTCCCAGCACCCACACCAGATGGCTCACAAAGGTCTGAAGTGAGATTCCCCTGGAACTGGAGTTAATATGATTGTGAGGTTCCGTGTAGGTGCTGGGAATGGGGGTTCAGGCTCTGGAGCAGAGGATTGAGTCCTCTTACCCCACGCCATCTTTCAGCCCCACCTAATGGGTATTAGTTTTGAGATAGGGTCCCAGTAGGTAGCTCTGAGTGGCTGTGAGGTCACCATGTAGATCAGGCTGGCCCAAAACTAAACAGTGACTCCTGCTTCTGAGCACTGAGGCTAAGGGCAGAGGGAGCACACGGTGCCTGGTCCCATCGTGCTATAGAGACAGGGGCTCTTTCTGGACCAGGAGCTAGGCTGGCTGGCCTGGAACACCACAGATCCTCCTGTCTCCGGGCTGGATTGAAGGTGCACCCACCCAGGTCTGGGCTTCTACAGAAGCCCTGGGGACTGAACTCAGGCCCTCATACTTCAACGTGAGCCCTTCACTGACGGAGCCATTTCCTGAGGGGTTGGGTGGAGGGCAGTTTGAAGAAGAAAACTGTTATTTCGCCTCTACCAGGCACTGGTGGGCTCAGAATCATGGAAGGAGAGTGAACTGGACTCACCTGCTTACCTGCAGGGTGGCCAGGAAGCAGAAGGAAGCAGGAGACTGGAGTTGTCCCACCCACCCCCATCCGCAGGAACCCACTCCTTCCAGCCAGTGTACATCGTGTGAAGTTTACCCTTGGGCTGATCTCTCTGCCCTCAAATCTTGTTTCGTTCAGGACAGGGCATTGTAGTGCTTATACCAAGAGCTTCCTGTGTAATTGCTTGTGTAAGCAATTCTTACCATTTATTCTCTGCACTGTCAATAAATGCTGATCACCCAATGGCTGGGCAGGACAAGGAATAGGGAGGGAGCTTGGGGGGAGGAGGAGGAAATCAGAGAGGGGAGGGAGAGAGAAGAGAGTTTTAGATCTGTCACAAGGATGAGGAGATAGCCACACAGGGAGGTCGGAGAAGACAACATGGGAAAAGCACCGGAAGCAGAGAGCTAGAACAATGTAACAATCACCACAGAGCTGGGGCGGGAGACAGAGGGATGAATATTGCCCAGCCACTGAGGGGCAGCTGGAAAGAAATCTTGGTTTCTCTGTGTGGTTATCCGGGACTAGCAACGGTAAAGAAATAATGCCGCCATGTTAATTTACAAATTACACTTACAGTATAAGAATGCATTTTTAAAAACCAGGCCCCAGGGGCTGGGGATTTAGCTCAGTGGTAGAGCGCTTACCTAGGAAGCGCAAGGCCCTGGGTTCGGTCCCCAGCTCCGGGAAAAAAAAAAAGAACCAAAAAAACAAAAAAAACAAAAAAAAAAAAAAAAAAAAACAGGCCCCAGCTCTCCCGTTTAATCACCTCCAGTCAGCTACTGCCAAATCACAGATCCAGTCTGAAAGGAATCCATCTTCAAGGGGCCTAGACGCCCTCGATGTTAGGAAGGAAGTTCTTCATTGGAGAAGTGTGTGTGTGTGTGTGGGGGGGGGGGGTGCCTGCAGGAGATGGCAAATCTGCATAGCTGTGAAGAGACAAAACCCACTTCCATCTCAAAAGCCTCGGATATAAAATTCTACAGAGGAACCACAGCCAGAGAGACTGTAATTCACCTGCCTCTGCCTCAGGAGTGGTGGGATAAAGGTATTTGCCACTATTGGCATCCGGCTCACCTCCAGCCTAGAACGCCCCCAGCACGGGCTGGGACGGGGTCACGGGTAGAGCAATCATCTAGCAAGGATTCCATTTCTAGCATCTAAAAGTATAAATACATTTGAAAATGACGGGGCGCTGTTTGCCCTTTCCTTGTAATTTAACTTCGTGATACACTGAGGCAGAAGGATCACAGCCATCGTGAGATACACAGTCACACCCAGTCTCAACAGAAAAAAGCTATGTAGGAGAACTTCAGGTCTCAGTTTCTCCAAATCTAACTTGGGAAACTGTCTTTTTAGGTGCAATAGCACCACCTGGCGGCCACCAATGCCACATTGAAGCCCCGCCTCCATGCCGAACCCTACCCTGGGCGCAGTTCCGCTGGCGCCCGGCAGGAGGCGCGCATACGTTGCGGCGCCAGTCGGACGCCTTTCAAGTCCCCAGAGATGTATCTCGTGTAGGAGACCTGTCATTACGCTTACCACCTGGACCCTTGGCCAAATATATCCCTGCCATAAAAGCAGATATAGGCTTCTGTCGTTGAAGATTCTTTTTTTAAAAAAAGTACTGAGAGGGGCTGGGGATTTAGCTTAGTGGTGGAGCGCTTACCTAGGAAGCGCAAGGCCCTGGGTTCGGTCCCCAGCTCCGAAAAAAAGAACCAAAAAAAAAAAAAAAAAAAGTACTGAGAGCAGTATTTTAGAGGTCAACAACATGGCCCAATAGGGTAAAGGCACTTGCTGACAAACTTGGCGTCCCCAGAAGCTCAGCATCCCCAAATACACATAAAGGTGGAAAGAGAGAACCGACTCCACTAAGTTTTCCTCTGAGGGCCGCTGAAGCCCTTCTCCCCATGTCTGTCTCTCTCTCTCTCACCGGATATAATTTCTGTTGCTTTCATAATCTAGGTGGGATGTTGGGGGCGGGTGTTCAGGGACACACAAGATGCTTAGAGATGGGGTTAGTGTGCTCGTTGCACAGGCTGAAGGGAAAGATCTGCTAGCCCGTTTGATGCTGGGGAAGAACGCAGGCCCAGCTCCACCCCGGGGCCACACCCCAGATTAAGGTGTCTAAAGTTTGAAGGCAAGTTCCTGCCACCTGCAACTTTTAGCCTCGCGGGCTAAGGTTCCAAACACCTGCTGCAGTCTCGGGTTCTAGGGAGGGTTCCCAGGACTTGGATCCGCCCATCTCCCAAGACTTGCCCCCCCCCCCCACGCACACAAGTGGCTTTCAAGGGGCAGACTGCTCAAGATCCCAACAGTCCAACAAGGGAGCTGGCCCAACCATGGGGAATTTGTAGAAGTCGGGGGTTGCCCTGAGCACTGGCGTTACCCACTAGGGTCGCCTCGACTTCTGGCTGAGCTCACATCATGCCTCAGTTTCCCATTTCTGCAAAATGGGACCTCAATCCAGTACTCTACCAAGAAGAACTGGTTGGACGAGGCAGGGGCTTCACTGAGTTGGTTCACTGAGATGGCTCTCCTTTCCCTGGCTCATAGGTGGGGTCGTCACGGTTCCTCGCATTTCCTCGAACGCGCGCGCAGCCCAATCCCGTGCTTTTGCGCACGCAGCACCCTCACACCCCCGCGTTCCGGCCCCCGCAGATCTAGCCTCTCCGGGGTTTTAAAGCCCATTTCAGAGGCGCGGAGCCCCAGGCTGGGAAGGTTTGGGTAGCATCGTGGGCGGAGGTTCCAGCTCCAAGCTTGGCTGATCCATCTCACGTTCCGAGTGAAACCAGGAAACGACCGGGGGCCCAGGTGGCTTTCCGCTCCGAGGTGGGGTGAGGAACCTTTGCAACTCTTCGGGATTCCCGCGATGGGGCTCTCGCAGCCCCGCCCTCCCGCTCGCGGCCTCTGCGCCGTGGGCTGCGGCGTGCACTTTGCGCACGGTCCCTAAGGTGGGGGCGGAGCGTCCCTCAGTCCGGTTCCCCCTTCCTTTTATTATTTATTATCATTTAAAGGGGCCGCGACCTGAAGTTTTCCGTCCACTCTGTGGCGGCTCTCCAGCTCCCCTCCACCTCCTCCCACCGTGGACGCCCTCAGATTGAGTTGGAGAGGGGGGACCCCGGTGTGGTGTCCTGGGAAAGCTTGGAAAGGGGGACCTTGCAGAGACACCCACCACCTCCTCCTGCGTCCCCGGGGCTGCTGAATCACCGGCGAGGTATTTGCATCTGAGAGCAATTTGTCACACGGCGATTCGTCTGCTGGGTGGGGGAGGGGCGGGGCGGGGGGCCGGTCGCGCGCGGAGACCTCGTCCCTATCCGATCCACACGGATGGAGATGTAGACGCGGCCTAGAGACTCGGTGAGGCGGGTGACCCCGGAGCCAGGAGCGTGCGCCAGGGGAAGGCCAAGGGGGAGAAAGGCCACCGGAGGCCACCAGCAGGCTGGACTCTGGGCACCTGGGCATGCGCCCCCCGGGCCACCCCGAGCGGTAAGGCCTTTTGCAGCTCGGCTCCAGCGATATCCCCTAAAGGTGTCAGCGTAGGGCACCCTGGAAACTGACAATTGCGGGGTCTCCAAAGTTAGGTAAAGACGCGCGCGTAAAGGGGTGCAGGGCTGAGTAGGCGACTCGACGGAATCAGAGTTGGGGTGGCTGTCGCGGTTGTAGATCTTGGAGACCTTCATCCGGTACGCGAGTGCGCGGGGGTCGCGAGTACGCGCTGTCCCCTGGCGGAAGGAAACGGACCCGGAGTGTGTGTGTGTCTGTGTTTGTACGCGCAGAGGACTGGGGGCTGAGCTCTGGGGACGTGGTTTTGCTTTTTCTTATTAAAAAAGATGTTTGGAGATAGGATTTTACTGTGTAGTCCGGGCTGACTAAGAACTCAGCTTAAAGCTCAGACTAGCCTGAAACTCGAGGCCATCCCCCTGCCGCAGCTTTAAGTGCTTGGGAAAATCCCAGGCCGGGCGCGCCACCACGCCCCGGTGCCTCCAGTTCTTTTTCTCTTCAAACCGATGTACAGTGGGGTCCGCCTATCCCCCCATTTCGTCCCCTAGCTCCAGTATACCCTGGGAGTCCCCACTTCTCCCGCGGGGTGCGCACATCCAGAACCCTCCCGTAGGGTCCCAGCCCCCCCACCCTGGCCCCCGGACACAAAAGAGGGAGCAGGAAGCGCGGAGTGCGCGCGTGTGTGTCAACTCGCAGCGGGTTTGTCAAATATCTTCCGTTTTTTACGGCTTGGGCAGCAGGGTTCTCCCCCCCCCCATCTGGAGCTCTCTCTTTCCAAGAAGCCTTTGAAATGCCGACTCCGCTGGGGGGGTGTTTGTTTGTTTGTTGTTCCTTTACATCTGTCCTCTGACTGGGGTGTGTTTTTGCACACGTCTCCTTGGGGGGCACGGTGTCTTCTTTCCCAGCCCCCTCCCCAGCTCCTGCCCTTCCCCCTCCACCTCCCTGGGAGGAGAGAGGGGCCCCTTTCGCCACCCTCGGGCCCTGGCCTTGCACAACTCCAAATAACCGTGTTTTGCAAGGCCTGGCCGAGCTAGTGCTAGTGACCTCTCTCTCTCTCTCTCTCTCTCTCTCTCTCTCTCTCTCTCTCTCTCTCTCTCTCTCTCTCTCTCTCTCTCTCTCTCTCTCTCTCTCTCTCTCCCTCTCTCCCTCCCTCCCTCCCTCCCTTCCCCTCCCCTGCCCTGCCCTGCCCTGCCCTGCCCTCCCCTCCTCTCCCTCTCTCTGACCTGAGGCTTGGAAGTGGTGGGGGACGAGGGTGTGGCTCTGGGACTCGTCCCCACTCCAGCCAGATCCCCCCTTCCACAAACACCAGCTACCAAGTCCTAGTAGATCTTCTAAGAATGTTATAAATTGATGGTGGGGGCTAAGGACAAAGGGCTGGGGGAGGGGTCTATAAGGATGGGCCATATCAGTCTAGGGGTACTGGTACCTCTGAAGGTTGGGGGCACATCCAGGCTGGCCTGGGGGCAGCTTTGGGGTTCCCATCTGCCCCCCTCCACCACCACCAGCTCTACCAGTGGAAACCTACCCTGTTCCCCTCCCCCACCCCTCAACCAGGAAGGGTCATTAAACCAAACAGGCCTGGGAGGGGGGACGGGAGGCTGGGAGAGGGGCTTCCTCTAGCTTTTTCCTTGTACATTCCCCCACCCCACCCTCAAAGAAGGGGCGTCGATTTCAGCATTTCCGTAGGGGTGGGGTGGGGACGTGTGCTCCACCGGGTGGGGGAAGGGTGATGGATCAAGTCAGACTGTGTCCAAAAATGTCCCCTCCAGCAGCAGTTCTTAGGTCTGGTGGACCAGGGTTACCAGCAGCCACAGGGTGTGGAGACAGTGAGTGTTGAAGCTGGATGGCCACTGGTGTGTCCAGGCCTCCAAGATCTTCCTGTCTTGGGAAGTCTAGGGTGACAGGGGTGACCCTTGGTTCCCTTTTCCTTTGGGGCCACCCACCTGCCAGAGATCTGCTGGAAGTGCGGCAGGGGGGGTGTTGGGGTGACCAGATGTCTAGGGAGGGAGACCTTAGATGTCTCCATTCTCCTTGAAGCTCTTGAGAGTGCAGGGGTCTCCTTACTCGGGAGCAGGTGACCAGGATGTCCCTCTTGTGGGCAACAAGCAGCCAGGAGCTGTCATTTCCAGGAGTTATGCATAGACTTTTGAGGTTCAGGTTAGACAGAGGGTGACCTTTCAGACTCTCTGTCTGCAAGGTGAACTAAACTTTCCCCTTGCCCCATGGTCCCTTGATTTCAGACAGTAGGCCCTGGGCACTGTCTACTGTCTGATTGGGGGGTTATGTTGGGGGTCGAGTGTACGGCCTGGGGTCAGGTGGGACCTGGCTCCTGGTGCTAGCCAAAGGATGCCCACAAGGGTTCCTGGCAGGGACACATGCTGTATTCTGGGGCATTTACACCTTGGAGCTCTACAAACTAGTGATGGCAGACCTCTGCTGAGAGCTGGGAGCCGGGAACAGCACAGCCTGGTGCCCACCCTCTGCTGCCTTTCCCAAGTGTGAGACAAGGTGGGCACTTATACCACACTGGTGGCACGCCAAAGCCCAGAGGCCCACCGAGGTATATCTGAGAAAGCAAATTGTGATTGGTCTCCTAGACAGCGACTATAATCTTGGCCAGGGTTTCCAGGGCCTCTCCGGGCTAAGCAACATCTAGAACTTAGAGCCAGAATCCAGAACCCAGAGGGACTCTGAGGTCTAGAAGGGGGGTACAACCAATAAGGAAGAAGGAACACCAGGCCCCTCCCCCACGACTCTTCTTATGGGACAATAACCCCATGGTGTCTCTGGTGGACCTGCCCAGAGGGGACCCAGAGATTCCCTTGGTGTCCACTGCAGTGACCCTGGTCCTGAGGAACCTGCAGACAGGCAGATGAGGGTATGAACCCCTGAGCAGGTGTGAGCTATTCTCCTGACAGCAAAGCTGCCTTCTGGGGAAGGAGGTGTCAGTGGGGCTCAGGTGGAGTCTGACCTCATCTCTTGCTGTGTTCCCCCAGGAGTCTGCAGGTGCTTGAATGAGCCCGACACCAGCCTCTGCCCCTGGGTGCCCGACGTAACAACAAGGATCCCACTGGTCGCCCCTGGCATGCCCCACCAGCCTTCACCCTGAGTTGGCAGCCCCCACCCCTGCCAGCCGTCACCCTGCATTGTTCCGGCTCCCCCGAAGTCCCCACGCTGCAGTGCGGCCAAGACCCCTCCCCACGGGGGCCACCCCCACCAAGTGCCCCTGGTGCCCGGGGTGGCCCGGCCCGTCGGGCCATGAAGCTGCAGGCAGTGATGGAGACTCTTATTCAGAGGCAACAGCGAGCCCGGCAGGAACTGGAGGCTCGACAGCCTCCACTACCCCCACCACCGGAGCCCGCTGGTGTCCAGGCTCGGACCACCATGACAGATGAGGACAGGGAGCCTGAGAATGCCCGTATGCATAGGACGCAGATGGCTGCACTGGCTGCCATGCGGGCTGCTGCCGCCGGCTTGAGACATCCGTCCTCTCCCGGGGGCTCGGAGGACGAAGACACAGCCCAGGGAGGGACTCTGAGTTCACCTGCCCTGCATGGAAGTGGCCAGGAGGGACCGGGACACACTGAGGGAGACGGCCATTTGATGGACATGGGCTCCGATGATGACACGTGAGTGTTAGGGTCTGGGACAGCAGTTCTAATCATTGTTTCTTACGCGGTTGAAAAGTGGGCGTCAGTGAGAGTCACTGAGGGGAGAATGCAGTCTGAGCGAGTGTCTGCTGAGTGCCTCTGTGATTTCCTTGAGGGTCTGCCATACTGGTGTCCTGAGACTCAGTGAAAACTCTGGGGCTGTACCAGATGCTGCCAAGAACATTGAAGCTACCGTGTTATAGGGGAGGAGGGACAAGTTTGGACAGAACGTGACTGAGGAGTGGATGGAAAATTGTTCACATTGAGTGTAGTAGCACTGGGAGCTGGGAGTCGTGTGTGCAAAGGTCCTGGGGCAAGAACTTTGAGATGATGCTTTGGGGCCCCTTATAGGAGTTTGTTCAGGGGCGAAGTATGATATAGACGGGGGGGGGGGGGCTGGAGAGATGGCTCAGCGGTTAAGAGCACTGACTGCTCTTCCAGAGGTCCTGAGTTCAATTCCCAGCCAACCACATGGGGCTCACAGCCATCTGTAATGGGATCCGATGCCCTCCTCTGGTGTGTCTGAAGACAGCGACAGTGTACTCATACATAAAATAAATAAATCTTAAAAAAAAAAAAAAAGACGTGGGCAGGGACCTACTTGGTGCCCTGAGAGGCCTGTGGCTGCACATCCCGTTTGCAGAGGGAGAAACTGAGGCTGGGGCTGTAGGTGGGCTTGTCCTTGCTACTGAGGTAAGGTGGAGCCTGGCTCTCCCCTGACTAGAGGGTGCCCTGTGTCCATTCCAGGAAGCCCAAGTGGGAAGAACAAGAGCTGGAAGAACTGGGGGAAGAGGAAGAGGAGGAGGATGAAGATGACTTTGAGGAAGAAGAGGAGGATGAGGAGGAAGAAGGCCTGGGCCTCCCAGAGTCTGCCAGCCTGGGCTCCGCAGGCCTGTTTACCCGCAAGGCCCCACCTACTCAGACCTTCCGTGGAGACGGTGGTCCCAGAATGCTCAGTGGCCCTGAGCGCCTGGGACCTGGCCCGGCCCACCCCAGTCATGTGGCGTCCCAGATGCCACCACCGGACCATGGGGACTGGACATTTGAGGAGCAGTTCAAACAGGTAGGCCATGTGTTTGGGTCTGGTCCCTTGGGGGCCTTTGATGACCCCCACAGACCCCAGGCATTTTAACTTGGGCACTGCGGGACCCTGGCGAGGCCCTGCCTAGAGCCTGTGTGAGGCTTGACTTTGGGAATACTGTGGGGCTCTGCCCGGTCCTCTCCAGGAGAAAGGTGGTTTGTAGGTGTTGGGGGCTGGCTCAGTGGATGAAGAGCTTGTTGTGTAAACAGGAGGACTGAGTTCGGATCCTCAGTGGATCCTCAGTGCACGTGTGAAAAGCCAAGCACAGTGGCGTGTGCTTTCACAATCCTGGTGTTGGGGTGGAGGCAGGAGGATTCCTGTGACTGGCTGGCCATATAGCCTAGCAGAGTCAATGAGAGATCCTGCCTCAAAACCTAAGGTGGAGAGCTGTAGAGGAAGGTGCCCAGCGCCCAGCTCTGGTTCACGGGCTCTTAGTTCATGAGTTCAGGTGGCCTGGCTCCCCGTGACAAGGCTGTGGAATCAGCCTTGGAGAGCTGTTGTGCCATGGGCGTCGGCTGCAGTGTCCAGAGGGTCCCATGGCAGTCCTGGTCCAGGGTGGGACCGAGGGACACTTGGTGGCTACAGAATTGTGAATGTGCAGAAGCCAGAGCATGAAGGCTTGTGGTGAACAGCTCCAGGGGTGCTGGTTTTGGTGGAGCAGGCAGGAGGCGGTCTATGGGACCCCCACGCAGGCTTCCTGTGCCTGGGAGGGGCATGGAGGAAGCAGGGACTGCCCTAGCTCTTCCCTGCAGGCGGCCAAGCTGGAGGAAGTGGCCAGCAGGGAGCCTTTGAAGTCAGCAGGCCGATGGAAACCAGATGGTTGGCCTGCCCGGCTGGGGCCTTGCATTCCAGCTGGCCCAGCCAACCCTGGGTGTGTGGCCGGGAGGAAACTGGCTCCCGGGCTGGCTCCAGGGCCAAGTCTTGTGTGGCCTACGAGGTGGCCCCAGAGATGGCTGAGGACTCCTGATGTTCTCTCTGTGACAGAGCTGGTCAGAATAGCTTTGTGGGGGGAAAGGGGGACCCTGAGTGCTGCTTTTGGGTAGGGCCTGAGGAACAGGCCCCTTCCCTTCCGATGCAGAAGCCATTGAGCTGAGGCACCAAGAGGTCTCAGTTTGGGTTAAGGTTATGATACTTGGGGGCAGAGCCATGCAAAGGCCCTGGAGCACAAAGAATAGTTTCGAGGAACGGAGAGGGGCTAACCCTCTGCCCTCGTGGGACCTGCTGAGACAGGGCCTGGGCTGGGTGGGGCAGCCTCACCTTCCTTCTCTGCTTCTCGTCCTGGCTTGCTTAGATGCGTGTTGGGCAACCTGACAGCTGATCTGTCAAATGGACGTCACTGCTCCTGGGTGTGACCCAGTCCCACCCTAGGCCCAGAGGTGGCTGTGGGCTTCAACACTGGTCCCCCAGGCGCCCCCCCCCCCGGGGAGATTCTCAGTAAACACACTGCACATCAAAGTCCGTGCTTGGCTGGGCTGTGTTGTCTCCACCCCACTTTGTGCCTCAGTCTCCCTGGCCTGACAGAAGCAGCCTGGGCCATTCTGAAGTGTCTTACCAAGGAGTTGACAGGTCTGTCGCTCTGTCATGGCCTGGAGTTGTGAGTCCCCAAGGTCTGTGCTTTTACTGGAATAGCCACTTTGAGGCCAGGTTACACCTATTACGTTTCCTGACTTGCTCACTGCCCGGCGTTTAGCTCCCTGCAAACCCCAGCAAGTTAGACGCCTCTGTCCCACTGTGTCACAGCTCAGGGACTAAGACGAACCTGAGACTGCCCTTTATGGTCAGAGATCTGTGGGTGTCCCCTGTGCATGCTGACAGACCCCAGTACTCCATGCTGGCTGGGCATATAAAGGGTAGCAGTGCAGGAGACAAAGGGGCGCCAAGAGAGCCATTATCAGGACCTGTCTGGGGAGATCCTGGGCAGGGTCAGAGGTCATGCAGAGACACAGCCTGTGGGGGGCGGGGGTTTCTGTGCAGCTGCAGACAGGGAAACTGAGGACACAGGGAGTAGGCCAACGGGTCCTATAGGAAACAGGACGGGATGGATTTGGGGATGATGTTAGCAGAGACTGCCCTGGGACTGTTCACCATGTTTCTGTGGAAGGTTCCACGTGCCACCCTGCTGGCCTGGCACCTCTGCCGTCTGTGTCAATAGTGGTCCAGCCAGCCCCACAGATGTCAGCCCCAGGCCCGGCAGCCTGTGTTGACTCTGGCTTCTGCCCCACTCCCTTCCCGGCACGTGGCGGTGCTGGCTGGCTGGCTGGCCACTTGGCACTGTCTCCGTGTCTTCCTTCCCGTTCTTGGCCACGGCTGGCTTCCACCAGCTGAGCCAAGACAGCTGGGATCCACCCTGGGCTGTGGGTCTGGGGAGGGGACCTGGGGTGAGGTCAGTGGCTCTGATTAGGATCTGGGTCTCCTGGAATTGGCCACGCATCCTGCAGCTTTCCTGTCTCCATAGGGCCACACCCGGCTCACAGTGGCTTAGCTGGGATTTTTCAAGGTGGCAGTCTTTTGTGGGCTTTTCGTTGTTTCTCTAAGACAGGGCTTCTCTGTGTAGCCGTGGCTATCCTAAACTCTGTAGACCAGGCTGGCCCTGAATTCACTGAGACCTGCTCCCCTGCTCCCCGACCCCCCCACTGGGATTAACAGCATGAGTCATAAGTCATCACATTTAGTTGTTGATGTGACTGACACTTGCCGTGAAGCTCAGGATGCTCTCCCACCTCAGCCTCCGAATCCTGGTTTAATGGGCACGCACCGCCATGCCTGGCTTCTAGCTCACTCACACATTCAAGTTTATGGCCAAGCGAAATAACTATTAAGTTCAGAATGTTCCAGTTTCTCCATCTCCACCTCCACAGCCTGGTCACTTGTCAACTACACAGCTCCCAACGTTCCTGTCCACTGTTCTGGACACTTCCTGTGGCGGAGACCCACCACGCAGGGTCCCTCACTGAGCACAGCCGCCCTGTGCTGTGTCAGTCCCTGGTCCCGCAGGCAGCCGGGCCGTGTGATACAATGGTGTGTGGACCAATTGCTGCCCCGGTCATTGCCTCCGTGCTGACTCTGGCTTCCACCGTTTTGGCTCTCCAGCTTCTGTCTTTGGCTTCCGTGGGTTCGTTCTTGTTCCTCTTGGGCGTGTGCCTGCAGTGAAATTGCTAGGTAGAAGAGTAATAGGATAAGTGCCCATTAGGAGTTCTGTGGACGGCCGCTGACTGTCTCCGTTCCCCATGTGCGGGGAGGGCCCTGCTCCTCCACAGCCTCCTCTGTACTCCGTTCCCTGCCTGCGGAACCCAAGCCTGACCTCAGAAATGGCCGTAGTGTGTGCCTGTTTCCCTCAGCACCAGAGAGGTTGAGGCAGGAGCATTAAGGAGTTCAGGGCTAATGTGAGGCTCTCATTTCCCGCCCAGGCAGACCAGTGTTCACATTTCATCCAGCACGTGAGAGTTAGAGGCAGGAGGATGGCAAGTCCACACCTGAGCTGCATACTGAGTTCCAAAGAACATGTTGGGGGGAAAAGTAAAGTTAATAGGCTCCTTATCCCATCTACAAGGAAGGGACTGTGGAAGGAAACTGAGGCACAGGATGCGCATAGTCCCATGCCTCCCGCCCTCTTCAGATTCTGGCCGAGGGTAGATAGAAAGAACCTGGTAACTACGTGGTTTTAGAGAAAGCCAGCAGCCTCACTGAGCCTCTCCTTCCTTCACAGAGACAGCGAGTCCCTGGCAGGTCAGGAGTCACATATCCCTCTCATAGGTACAGCTCATGATCTGGTGCTGTACGTAGTCCAGGCTGGCTCACTATTTCAGCTGGGGTCCCAGGCCATGTCTTCCACCCTTTCTTCCTCGCCCTTTAAACATGTTTTGTTTTGTTTTACACTTGTTTCTATGTTTGTTTCGTGTGAGTAGCCTGCACGGATGTCAGAGAACAACTGAAGTAGTCCGTTCTCTCCTTCTTTCCTCCGGGTCAGGGGCGGGGATTGAACTCAGGTCACAGGACTTAGCTGCAATCTCCTTTACTCCCCGACCCATCTTGCCCCCTCTCCCTAAAGTCGACTTTTATCTAGGACACCGACCAACATTCCAGCAGAGAGGGAAGCAGAGTGTCTAGGGAGGCCTCTAGCCTGAGGGCAGCTGTTGTGATTTTTTTTTCCCCTCCTGCCTTGTTCCTTATACAGGGAAATGGACAGGGAGCCAGGTGTTGGAAGTGGGAGCTTTGGGCGGGGCTGACAGGTTTGTCTGCAGTCTCCTCACGTGTCCTTGTGCCTGTCGCCTGCCTTGTCTGCCTGGGGCAAAACTTTCATGGCTGCTGATAGTGATAGTTTCCAACACCAGTCACTCACACGCTCTGCTCCTCCTGCTCAGAGTGACACTAGGATCCTCTGGGGCCATGCGGGGACTGGGGAGGAGGTGGGTGGGCAGATCGTTCCCTGTCCTGCCTAGGGGACAAAGGGCTGGGTGGCAGGAAGGGACATAGCAGCAGGGGCTTTGATGAGCATGTAGGAGTCCACTGACAGGCAAGAAGGGAAGGGTTCACGTCTTAGACACTCTAGAATAATCTAGGGAACCAGAGTTAGCCTTCCTGGAGCAGTGAGGAAATAGAGAGGCACTGGGTGAATTTGGAGCCAAGGACTGGAGAGTCTAGAAGGTGAAGGGTAGGCTAATGTTTTCTGAAGCGAGTGGTGTGCCGGGCAGACCGAGGCCGCCTGGGTGATGGTGGCCTGGAGGTCAGTCTCCAGGTTCCAATGGTGGCAGCGTCACTGTCTGGGGCATGTTTGTCTCTGGGCTGCCGGCCAGTTTTGGCAGCCAGCTTCAGCCCAGAGTCTTCCTGGGGCTTAGGAGTCCTGGGTGCCGGGGAGTCAGGGACTGGAGATGTTGGGAAGCCCCTGGGCAACCTCATCAAAGTCGCTGTGGCTACTGGCGCTGAGCCAGAGAGCTGTGGCAGGCACAGGAGGGTGCCTGCCCGCCAGCCCTGGCACCGCGCCCCGACCCGTGCCAACCCCCGGGAACTGCGCTGAGTCAGCCGGAAGAACCTTATCTGGTCCCTACGCCGCCAACTCGGCCACCAGGTCACTGCCGCCAGCCAGGCTCCCCACCCTGTGACCTGTTGTCAAGTTTTGTCCCGCCCCACGCTTTCTAATAACACACGCTACCGCGGAGGGAGCGGTGTCCCAAAAGCTGCGGTCCCTGAGAGGGTGTGGTGGCTGCATCTATACTGGACGTGGGACACCACAGTGATGAACCTGGTGGGCGGCTGCCAGGGCTCTGTGACTGTGACTGCAGGGACCCAGAGCCACGAAGGCAGGTGTCTCACCATCTTTGTGTCTCTATCCCTTGGCCAGTTGTGGATCTGTGCTCGTGTGTGTGTGTGTGTGTGTGTGTGTGTGTGTGTGTGTGTGTGTGTGCTTGTCTGTCTGTCTCTATGTGTCTATATTGTGGAGTATCTGTGCATGTCTGTGTCTGTCTCTATGTCTATGTATCTCTGTATATGTGGGGTATCTGTGTTATGTGTCTACATGTGCATGTGTGTCTATGTGTCATGTGTCTGCATGTTGTGTGCCTATATGTCTAGTGTGGTATGTCTGTGTGTGTGTGCATGTGTGTGTGGTATGTGTGCGTATTGTGTGTCTGTGTGTGGTGTGTCTCTGGTGTGTTTGTGAGTGTCTGTGAGTGTGTCTGTGAGTGTGTGTCTGTATGTGTACATACCCACCCCGCTGTTGGTGAGAGACCTTGCAGAACCTGTGGTCTGGGCACAAACAGGTCAGCTGCTGCCCATGTGGGCCTGTACTGGCTGAGCTGAGGCAGTGACTGTGGAAACTGAGATATAGCCAATGCTGGGTCCTCTATCCCAGGCAGGCTCTGCCTGACTCCTGCCTCAGTTTCCCTACTTGCCACAAAGGCCTGTCTTCAGGGGACCTGTCAACCCATGTAAATAGTCATTCTCAGCGAGGGAGGGAGTGTAGGCTGTAGCAGACATGTCATTTCGAGAGCCAGGTCAGTGTGGCCTCTGCTGGCTGACAAGCATGACCAAGCTTACCCATCCTTAAAACCAGCCCAGGAACGGCCTGGTGCGGCCTGGTGGGTGGCACGCACGGAGTGGCCATGGTCCGCCCCTTCCTGGCTCGCCTGGCCGCGCATGGCCAGCAGACAATTGGGGGTCACAGGGTTAAATGTTAACTAATGTGTCCATTGAAGGCCTGGTCTGGGGACACAGCCTTGCCCCGTGGTCAGGGCCAGGCCAGGGTCTGTGGGTCCTTGAGTGGGTGGGTGGCGGGCTGGTGGGGTCAGCACCCCGGCTACCCCTGGAGACTGCCTCCTATCAGATTCAAATGTGCTGGAGACCAGGCACTGTCGGATCTGCACAATGCCTGCTAGTCAGATAAGGGGCTTATGGCAGGCACCACGCCAGAGCCCTGTGTCCCCACTTCACACACAACCATTCTAGGCTCAGGAAGCGGAGGCAGGAGGATTGCCACACAGTACTTCTCATAACACCACAGACAGGGAGCTGGATCTGGGCTCAGTGGTAGAGCACGTTCACGGCTCTCACACCTCTCAGCCCAGCCAGAGGTGGAGGCAGGTCAGGGAGTTGGAGTTGAGTCTCAAACCCAGATTTGCTGCTCCCCAGATGACTGTCAAGAACAGACTTTCTGGGTCCTTGATAAGCTCAAGTGAGTCTCAGGTCCTGCTCAGGCCTTCGGGAACATTCGTCAGACAACTATTGTGTACTGGGGGTCACATTGAAGGACCCTGCTGTACGGTGGCACACGCCTTTAATCCCAGCCCTTGGGAGGCAGAGGCAGGTTAATCTCTGAGTTTGAGGCCTGCCTGGTCTACATAGCCAGCTCCCAGACAGGCAGAGCTGGGAAGAGAGACCCTGTCCAAAAAAAAAAAAAAAAAAAAATGCAAAAGAGCCCTGCTATAGGAGACCCTGTGGGATACACTGGAGCAGGCAGGTAGGGTGAGCCAGTCTATGTCACTGTCTCCATGGGGTGGGGTCCTGTCTGGGGGAAATGGGCGTGTCCTCATGGCTGATTGAGGTTACCAGCTATGTTCCCAGCTGTGTCCAGCACCTCCATCCAGTCTGGGTGCATCTGTGGCTTTGTGTGTAACAGGAGGAGGGGGCCAATCGAGAGGCTGGGTCTGGATGTTGCCATATGGGGATCAAGTTATAGGAGATTGACATTTGTCCAGTCACCCAGGGATGTGCCGAGGGGAGGTGGGTCCCCCACCCGCCATTTTGTCTGCCTACCCACCCACCCTTTCTGTCTCCAAGGCCATATCTTCCTCATTTCTTCCTCTCAGCCTCAGTTTCCCCTCTGTGAAACAGACAGGGCTTACATCCAGAGCATAGCTGGCTGCTGTCATTTGGTCAGGGTCTTGTTAATGTGTTTGTCTGCCTCCACATCCGGCTGCATAGCAAGGGCCCAGAGCTTGGACAGGGTGCTGGCTGGATGTATCTGGGTTCATTGGCTCTGTTGCTAATGTGTGATGGGAACTCCCTGCAGCGAGAGGTGGACATTCGGAGCCACCCCATAGGGCTGGATTTCACGGTATGAGGACCCCTCCAGCAGGATGTCTAGATGAAGGGTGGGACCCCATTTCTGTCTTAGGACACAAGCTTTGGTCTGTCTTTATCCTTTTGTGCAGCCAACGAAGGGATACCAGTCCCCGGGTCCTGTCCTGAGAATCCAGTGTGACAGCCAGGTTCACACTGTTCCATAGGGAAGTCCTTCTGGTATTTCCGAGGCCATGCGGGGAGATAGCTGGAGAAACTAGTAACTGTAGGATTCTAGGCGGGGCTCCGCCCTGACCACGCCCCCAGCCCCCCACTGGAGGATTCTGGGCGGGGCTCCACCTCAAGCCACGCCCCAAACACGCTCGCACAAAGATTTTGTTTTGGCCTTTTGTGGTCCTTCTGCCTTTACCTCCCCAGTAGCTGGGGTCAACAAGTTGCGAGCCACTGCGCTTAGCTTCTGACCTTTGAACAGTTGGCCCTCGCACTAGGCATTGCCCTTCACTGATCTCTGTGAGGTCCCAGCGAGTCTCTGAAAGGCTCCACAGTGGCTCTTCAGTCTCTTTTTGCTTCCGTAGGGCTTAGGGAGGTCACCTTGGGCCTTTGCCACTCAGACTTCTTTGCACTTTCTGTCTTTGCCATTGCCTGTATGTTGATCCCAGGGCTGCCCAAGCCCTGTGTCTCCGTTTCCCAGTTGTAAAGCAAGCTAGCACGAGCAGCTCTGCTCTGCCATCTGGCTGTCTTCCTTGGGCTTGACCTTTGCCGGGCACGTGTCTTGTCATCAACCTGGAAGCTCTGGGCACAACCCCCTTCCTTCACAGGAAGTGAGGCTGACCTATAATCTACTCAGAAGAAAAAGTTGAGTTGGAGGTCTGCAAGTTTCCTTGCAGCCAGGAACCCAGAGGCCAGCGTGTGTAGCAGCCACTCCTGTGGTTCCGAATGGTCATTTCAGAAGGGCTATTAATATCTGCCTCGTGGGTGAGGAGGCATCCAGTGTGCTCTGAGGGGAGAGGGGGCCAGCCTCTGCAGGAGGCAGCTGAACAGACAGATGTTTGACCCAGCCCAGAATCACTTCCCCAATTTCCTAAGAGCCAGAGCTGGCCCGCATTGCCCACAGAACTGACGGGAAATGAAAGAGCTGGGTGGCCAGCTTGGAGGGGAAGCCCCTGCCCCTCAGGTGCACCCTGCGGCCAGAAGGGGGCTGGGGCAGCAGAAAGTTGCACATTCATGATGCTCTTGCTGTACGCAGAGGGCCCGGGGAGACTTCTCTCTTAGAGTGCTTAGCATCCCTCCAAGATTAATTTACCCATTTTCGGTAGACGTCTGCTCAACCCTGACCACTCCCCCAGCCCCTCACCGGGAGCTTCTGGGGGGCGGGGGCTACACCCCTGTTTTACATCCCCAGTCCTCTTTTCATTTTGAGAAGGGGTTTCACTAAGTTACCCAGGGTTGCCTTGAACTTGAGTCCTCCTGGGAGAGTTCGTCTTCCCAGCTGCTGGCCTGGTCCTCGCATCCGGTCATAGCGCACCCGTGGTCTGTCGTCGGCCTCAAGAGCTCAATAATGTTTACAACACTCCAAATATGAAAATGGCAGCCCAAGACCTTCACCCCGTGCCCCGTGGGTCAAAGGAGAAAGGCACCGGGGGAAGAGCCGGTGGAGTAGCGCTGCGCTGGTTCCCACCCATCCAGTTGCCATCCCAGGCCTCAGTAAGCCCCTCCTACAGGGTTTCTCTGTGCACCCCTGCCGATCCTGGAACTTTCTCCGTAGACCAGGCTGGCCTCTGCCTCCCGAGGGCTGGGATTTCCGGCGTGCCCCACCCCACTCCGCCCTGCCGATTGGATTTCTTTTTTTTTTTCTTTTTTCTTTTTTTCGGAGCTGGGGACCGAACCCAGGGCCTTGCGCTCGCTAGGCAAGCGTTCTACCGCTGAGCTAAATCCCCAACCCCCCCTCCCCCATTGGATTTCTTGACCGCTGCTCTAACTCGGGCATCTCTGTGGCTCTGACCTTTGCAGTCAGTACTATGTGGCCAGTGCTTGGCATCCCCTCCAACCAGTGCTTTACAACTGGAAAAATGTATTTCTTTTTTATTTTATTTCACGTTTTGAGACAGGGTCTGATGTCGTTTGAGGCTGGCCTCAAACTCAGTATATAGCCTAGTCTACCTTGAGCTTCAGACTCTCCTGGCCTCTCGATGCTGGGATGGAACTTAAATTCGTTTTGAGACAGGGCCTCCCCTGTGCAGCATGGGCTGACCTGGAAGTCATAGCGTCTCCTGTCTCACCCTCCTCCAGTGTAGGGTGTTAGGTGTACACTACCACACCCTGGGGTCCCATCGAAAAGGATCAGCCAAGTGCCCAGCTGGTCCTTGGTGATCTGTTACTCACAGATCACCTCTGCCTCAGTTCCTGGAAGCGAAGAATGTGTCCAGGTGAATCCTGAGCACTGTGCTGGTAGCAGGATAGAATGGGTGTGTCTGCCCAGGAGGGTTCGGAATTCCCCCACAGAGCTGAGTCATCTGGTGCCCAAGGCTTCGCTGCAGTGGGAAAGGGGACTTAGATGAAGGACCAGACAGTGCAAAGGCCCTGGGGCCCGGCTCTGTAAAGACACCCAGGAGGCCCAGATGGCCAGGCACGGTCTCTTCCTGGTAAGAGTGGCAGAGGTTAGCAGACCTGTCTGGCAGGAAGGAAGAGGGGAGATGTGTGGCCCAGTCCTGAAACTACAGAGCTCTGAGCCCCTCATCCCTGGGCAGCTGGGAGAAGGAAGCGTTCTGATGGGGTTGGGAGTTTGCTGCAGGCTATGGGGGGAAATCACAGCCTTTGTGTCTGGGTGTTCTTATAAAGATTGTGAGAGGGGTTGGGGATTTAGCTCAGTGGTAGAGCGCTTGCCTAGTGCAAGGCCCTGGGTTCGGTCCCCAGCTCCGAAAAAAAAAAAAAAAAAAAAAGCAAAAAAAACAAAAACGAAGAAACAAAAAGGGCACAGTCAGTGCTCGAAACCTGGAAGCCGCAGCTGCAGCCCACTTGATTTTTGATACAAGGTTTCTTTGTAGCCCTGGCTGTCTCGGAACTCACTCTACAGACCAGGCTGGCCTGGAACTCACAGAGATCTGCCAACCTCTGCCTGGAGTACTGGGATTAAAGATGTGTGCCCCCCAATGTGGTCAAAGAAAGCCCTTTTAAGAACTCCTTACAGAGAGTGAACATGCACAGGGAGACTCAAGCAGAGACTCCCCAAGAGCCTTCAAGGCCCCTGTGTCTCCAGATGGCTTTTCTGGGTTCCCCGCTCACCTGGGGGTGTGGGGGCTGCTGACTCAAATCTGATCACTAAGGAGAAAACAGGTTGAGTTCCCACAGCAGGTGCCAGTGTGCCTTTAAAAAGCGTCCCCAGTCAGGGAGGTGAGGTTGCCACCTGCCTTCCCAGCACTGCTGGGGCGAGGAATAGGGCAGAAGGCCAGCCTGGGCTAATGAGTCCTTCCTCAAAATAAATAAATAAAACCAAAAATGGTCCCATCTGTCAGGTGACCACTGCCTTTCATGGGGTTCTGGAGCCTGGAGACCAAGCTGGGTGTCAAACTTAGACCAGAGTCAGTCTTTGTGTGCCTGCTGTTCCCCAAACCGAAGGAGTGTAGGGAGTTTTCATGCTGGGTTGGGTCCAGGCCCTACACAAATGTCTTCGTTCCTGGGGTCCACCCTGCCTGGCGCCTGTCCCAGGTGAGGCCCTGTGGACTTTGGAGCCCTGGGGAGCCAGTAGGGGGCCTGGGCTGCCACAACCTGGGGGACAAAGGTTTTCTCAGGGGCCCCACACATGCATATGTGTGTGTGTGAGCGCGTGCGGGCAACACACACACACACACACACACACACACACAGAGCAGTCTTTTTTTTTTTTTAACGGCTGAGGACAACCAGGGCCCCTCTGCTCTGGGGACACCGCCCTGGGCCCCTGTGGGAACGGCCCTGAGCGCCCAGGTGTGGTCAGAACAGAAACCTACAGATGGGATGTGACCGTGGGCAGCTGGGCCCCAGGGCTAGCCAGGTCTGGAAGGGTTGGTGCTGGCTCAGGCCTGTCCTCCCAGCTCTCAGGAGATAGAAGCAAGAGGGTTGCCAGGAGTTCCAGGTTAGACCCTGTCTCAAGACAGACAGACACACCACACACACACACACACACACACACACACACACACACACACACACACACACCCCAGTTGGAAAGTTCTCATAAAGGAAAAACAAAACCCCGGCAAACAGGGGCTGGGGATTTAGCTCAGTGGTAGAGCGCTTACCTAGGAAGCGCAAGGCCCTGGGTTCGGTTCCCAGCTCCAGAAAAAAAAGAACCAAAAAAAAAAAAAAAAAAAAAAAAACCCCGGCAAACAAACAAAGGCCACAGTGCTAGGCGTACGGCCAGAAGGGGAATCAGACACTGTTCCCTAGAGCCAGCTTCTCCAGTGTGGGACTTCATCCTCCCACAGGGAAGCCAGAAGGAGGGCCAGATCTCCATAAAGCTAGGGCTTTTACAGCCTGTCTTTGTTGTTGACCCTTCCCCACAGGCAGCTAGGGGATCCCCATGGGTCCCCCATTTATGGCTTTGAATTGATGTCCTGTACCCCTAGGCTTCCCATCAGGCCTTGCTACCTCTGGTCCTTTGGAATCTCTTAGGAGAAGAGACATGGATGGTGCCTTCCATAGTGAGGCAGCTGCACACCACGCTGAGCCTCAGTTTCCCCTCCCTGAAGGCAACCGTTCAAGATAGCACTGTGTTTGGAGTGGCAGTTGTTGTTTTGAGACAGGGTCTCATGGAGCCCAGGCTAGCCTCCACCTCCTGAGTACTGGAATGACAGGGCCCATTGCTAAGATGCCTGGTTTATGAGGTGCTGGGGGGTGGAACCCACCACAGCCTTGTGAGCTGGGTGAGCGCTCCACCCACTGAGCTGTAGGCGCTGCCCTTCTGTCTTGTTCGTTCTCTCTCTCTCTCTCTCTCTCTCTCTCTCTCTCTCCTCCTCCTCCTCTTCTTCCTCCTCCACCTCTTCCTCCTCTTCTTCCTTCTCCTCCTCCTCCTTCTCCTCCACCTCCTCCTCCTCTTCTTCCCCCTCCTCCTCCTTTTCTTCAGATTTTTCAAGACCGGGTCTCTCTGTGTAGCTCTGGCTGTCCTGGAACTTGCTCTGTAGACCAAGCTAACCTCAAACCCCCAAATCTGCCTGCCTCTGGCTCCCTGAATGCTGGGATTAAAGGCTTGCTATCACAATCTGGCTTGCTTTTAAATGAAGATGGGGAACCTGAGGAAGGAGTCTCTCTATAACACTGTCATGTGGAGTGGACCATGCCCACGAGGGTAGACCCTGGAGACCAGGAAAGGGTTCTAGAGTTATAGCCATTGCTGTAAGGTGGAGGGTCTGGGATTCCCCAAGGTCTCAAGTCCTCCCCTGGGATTGGAGGCTCTAGCCACTCCTCTGGTCACAAGTCCACCCACCATCTCTCTGCCCATCTGTGCTACACCGCACACATCAAGGTGGCGGAAATCAAGTTGCAGTGTGGGGCATTTATTAGGTGCTTGCTGTGTACCAGACACACGTGGATCCACGTTCTCGGGCTCTGTGCTCCTCACCAGAGAAGGCAGAACCCCCTTGGGGAGATGTGGAGGCCCCAGCTGGCCCTGGGTGCTTGTGTGTGGCACCCAGAGGCCCCTCAAGGCCCCACACCCCTCAGGCAGCCTGGAGAGGGAAAGCAGGCCTCCCTGGACTCAGGAATGTGGGCCGGCCAGTCTGGTGCTGGCTGGCCCAGGGTGGGGTGCAGACAGAGCTGGGCAGCTGACAGCTGGGCCACCCAGGGCAGAGGCCTGGGCTCCTGACTCCCTTCTAGGATGGCAGTCTACCCCCATCAATGGTCTTCATTGAACAGATGGAGAAAATGAGGCATGGTGGGGCGGCGGGAGTGGGGGCAGGAACATGCACGGTGTGTGTCGGAAGGATGGTCTGGCCCCAACTGCCTGCGCTTGCTCCCACCAAGCTTTTGGAGGCCAAATGATGGATCACGCAGACCCAGGTGTAATTGGTGGTTTCTAGGCCCCCCACGTCCAGCCAGCTGCATTCCTGGAGGTTAATTTGAAGCCTGGTATTCAGTGGAGCATCTAATTATCCCCGCCCCACTTCCCTCGGCTCGCCAGAGTCGCAGCACCCACAGACACCCAGGACATAGTCCTGTGACAGCAGCCCCGCATCACCCCCACCACCCGCCAACCACACAGCCTGGGTGGGCAGAAGGTCGCTCAGTCACTCTACACAGGAGATGAGAAAAAGGAGCCCAGGCCTCAGGAACTGGGCAAACAGGAGATTGATGGACTTGTGGAATAAGGCCCAGAGCTCCCAACCCTGGGGGAGGTGGGAAGGACCATTGGTTAGTGACCCCTAGCCGTTGTGGAGGGGGCTGGCATTGTCTGCGACTTGGGGTGTGTGGGGTTGGCTGAGCTCCTGTTGCTGTCCCCCTGTGGTGGGGACGTGTCTCTCCCACCCACCAACCCATCCCAACTCTATGCCCACAGCTCTATGAACTGGACGCAGACCCCAAGAGGAAAGAGTTCCTGGACGACCTGTTCAGCTTCATGCAGAAGCGGGGTGAGCACCTCCCAGGGCAGAAAGGTCTGATGGGGGAGCAAGAGCATCTCCCGTGAGTGCTCCCCAATATCTGACTGTCCCCAGCTCCACCTCCAGCGCCTCAGGTGGACCAGGGACAACCCTCCCCACCCCAAACTCCCTCTCCCTGGAGGGCGAGACCGGCTGGGTCTGGGTCATTACAACCCGTGTTGTACGGGAGGAAACTAAGGGCCGAGGAGGGGTCCGGGCCTCAGCCGTGCAGCAGGAAGGGGTGGAGGGGGCCTGAGGCCAGCCCGGGGCCATCGCTGGGGCCCAGCTTCTGTAAACACAGGCTTGCAGTCCTGCCCACCGGAAGGCAAAGAAGAAGGGGTACTGTGGCCTCCTGATCCTGTGGCCCAGCCCAGTGGCCTCTGAGTTAACCCTTCCATGGCGGGGTGTGGCCTGCGGGTCCCTGTGGGTGTGAGGAAGCCCCTGAGCTATCCATAGGACCCACAGGACCCAGCCCTCGGGTCCAGCCCTGTTGCCTTCATGTGGCCGGAGAGATCTCCCCTCCCGGCCTTATCGTGCATGCCCACCTGCCCCAGCCCCGCACAGGCAGGAGGCCTCCAGCTGCCTCTGGGCCACAGAGCTGACCATCCTGCTCACCACCCCCAACCATAACGGGGTCAGCAAGGCCAGGGACCTTAACGCTTTAATGTAGCCACTGACCACAAAGGGCCATGAAAGCCCAAATCTAGCCCTGCCTCCCTCACCCAGTCAAACCAACAAACTCCTCTGTCCCCCTTAGAACCCCAGTCGTCGTCGTGTCACTGATGCTTTGTTCTGAGGTCTTCGGTAATTAGGAACTGGAATTCAAACCACCATCACTCACCCTGTCAGCACAACCTGCTGCCCACAGGTCCCTTCTTTGGGAGGGAAAGATGACCCTGCCCCCTTGTATCAGAAAGCAGAGGCCTTGAAACAGAATTCTCTCAGAGTTTGCTGGAGATGGGAAATGGTAGGGGGAGGTATCCTGCCTGTGCGCCTGCCACCTTCCCCCACCTTTCCTGGCCTCAGCCCCGCATCAGGTCCTAGACTATATAAACTCCTCCTCCACCAGCCTGCCCTCTAGGATCAAGCTTCGATTGAAAGGGTGGGTTCGAGATCCACCTCACAGTGACCACCCTGGGCACTCCTTGACTCACACCCAAGAGAGGTTTTGTTACTCTCAAGAGGCAGGGGGTGGCTAAGGGTAGGAAAGGGTCTCCCAGTGCTGTCTTGCAGGGACTATGGAGTCCCAGTGCAGGTGAGGCAGGCCTCAGAGCATCCGGTTCAGTAAAGAGGGTGGGAGGCTTCCCTCTCACGAGACGGAGATGAATCGTCACCAAATCTGTGGCTGGGGTTGAGGCTGTCAGTGTTCAGTCTTCAGTGTTCTTTATTGAGCACTTGCTGTATACCAGGCTGGGTTGTGAAGGCCCTTCCTAAGCAGGCTGGCAGGGAAGGCCTTCTGGGCCTACAACTTCACAGACAAGAGTCCGGGTATGGCTGGGCTCTGAGCTGGGCCTGGGGCATGAAATACAAAAGCTTTAGCGTGTAGATGGGCAGAAAAGTGTAGGCCCTGTCTGTAGCAGGCCTGGGAAACAGAGGTGAAGTTTTGAGGGATGCAGAAGCCATGGAGTCACCAGGTGCAGAAGGGATATTCTTGCTTTCACACTGAAAATCCTATTCGCCCTCCCTGCCCCCACCAAAGCCTGCCACACACTCTGGGGATGGCCAAGGAGGGACAGAGGCTGACAGAGGAAGGGCCCTGGGGATGTTCTGTGGTTGTTTGGCAACTACTGTTGTTGGAAACCTGGAGTGGGAAGATCCGGGGCCTTGGAGTCTCCTGTGGGTCCTCCCAGGCCCAGTGAGCAGGGGCTTCTCTTGAGGAAACTGAGGCAGGCAGGTGTGTTGCCCAAGAGAGGGTGATGCTGCTCTAGAAAGGTTTAGGGAGCGTGTGTGTGTGTGTGTGTGTGTGTGTGTGTGTGTGTGTGTGTGCTCGGCGTGCATCTGCACAGGAAGTCCTGCTGTGGAGTGGGAGGGGGGAGGGTGGGGTGACACACAGAGCCCTGCAGAGTCCAGGACATGTGACTCAAGGTGGCCAACGTGCCAGGAGCCCCAGCCCCTGCCTGATTCTGGCAGGTTCAGTGAGCAACCTTCCCCCTCCCCCCCCTCCATACCCCACAGGCACTCCGGTGAACCGGATCCCCATCATGGCCAAGCAGGTCCTCGACCTGTTCATGCTGTATGTGCTGGTGACGGAAAAGGGCGGTCTGGTAGAGGTTATCAACAAGAAGCTGTGGAGGGAGATCACCAAGGGGCTCAACCTGCCCACCTCCATCACCAGTGCTGCCTTCACACTTCGGACACAGTGAGTGCCAGGCCTGACCACCATGTTCTGGGATAGCCCACCACCTCCTCCTCCTCAGATAGCCCACCTCCTCCTCCTCAGCACACCACCTCCTCCTCCTCAGCCCACCACCTCTTCCTCAGCCCACCACCTCCTCCTCAGATAGCCTACCACCTCCTCCTCCTCAGATAGCCCACCATCTCCTCAGACAGCCCACCACCGCTTCCTCCTCAGACAGCCCACCACCTCTTCCTCAGATAGCCCACCACCTCCTCCTCAGATAGCCCACCACCACCTCCTCCTCAGACAGCCTACCACCTCCTCTTCCTCAGCCCACCACCTCCTCCTCAGACAGCCCACCACCTCCTCCTCAGACAGCCCACCACCTCCTCCTCAGACAGCCCACCACCTCCTCAGATAGCCCACCTCCTCCTCCTCAGCCCACCACCTCCTCCTCAGATAGCCCACCACCTCCTCCTCAGATAGCCCACCTCCTCCCTCTTAAGACAGCCCACCTCTTCTGACCTGAGATAACCGATAACCTGTGTTCTGAGATACCCCTCCACCTCTCTCCTGAGCCTGGGGCAAGGTGACACTCCCCTGGTTCTCTCCAGTGCCATCTTGTCTCCCTGTCCACAGGTACATGAAGTATCTTTACCCCTATGAGTGTGAGAGGCGAGGCCTGAGCAGCCCCAATGAGCTCCAGGCTGCCATAGACAGCAACCGCCGGGAGGGCAGGCGCCAGAGCTTCGGGGGCTCCCTCTTTGCTTACTCACCCAGTGGAGCCCACAGCATGCTGTCCTCACCCAAGCTACCGGTGACTTCTTTGGGCCTTGCTGCCAGCACCAATGGCAGCTCTATCACCCCAACACCCAAGATCAAGAAAGGTGAATCATGAGGGGAGGAGATTGTCCTTTTATTTCTCTAGGTAACCATGATAAACCCAAGTTAGTAAGAAAGAGTTCTCTTTATCCCTGTCTGTTCCCGAGGCAGACATTACTAGTCAATTCCTGCTCTTCAATCCCCTGTCTACAGCAGAAAGACAACAATTAGTCAATCTTCATCCTGCATTTCTTTGCCATGACAGACATGCCTCATGTATGACCTATCTTCTGTTTGTAGAATACATTGCTAACTGAGTTCTGCTTTTCGTGTCTACACTAGGGCAGACATTATTAACTGAGCATTGCACCCCTTTCTACTCAATCATGGCTTCAGTCTCTGGTGTGTGACAAAGGTTACTAACTTGTCGCTTGTGTTTCCTTCTAAGCTGTGGAGGGAGACCTTTGACACATACCAGACCCTCCAGACATGTCATAACACTTTGACCTTTGAACCACCCTGATGCTGGGTACCCCTGAGCAGCTCACTAATCTTTGCTGCGCTTGACTTATGTATCAGGTGGGAAGCTACCCGAGTTTCGTGAAGTTGTTGGAAAGCATCCTGTGAATGAAGTCCCCAGCACGCACAAAGCCCAGGTCCACATGTTCTCAATAAGAAAGTCCCCACTAGTGTAGACAGTCTTGTCTGCAGCGACACTGAATTCTTACCGACAGGTACTGCCGAGGCAGTAGCTCAGTGGGTAGAGTACTCGGCCAGTGAGCCGTGGGTGCCATGCCAACACCATCTAAGTGAGGCATGACGGTGCACATCAACTGTTATCCCCGTGCTTAGGAGGTAAACCCGTTGGGAGTGTCTGTTTCTCTTCACCTTGGTGGCAGCAAAGCCAGCTCTTCCCCAGGTCCCTCCTGACCATCTGTCCCTCTTCTGTCTGTCTAGAGGAAGACTCAGCCATCCCCATCACAGTCCCAGGCCGCCTACCCGTGTCTCTGGCAGGCCACCCTGTCGTAGCAGCCCAGGCAGCGGCTGTGCAAGCCGCAGCAGCCCAGGCTGCAGTTGCGGCCCAGGCAGCCGCCCTGGAACAACTCCGGGAGAAGCTGGAATCCACGGAGCCTCCGGAAAAGAAGATGGCCCTGGTTGCAGATGAGCAGCAGCGTCTCATGCAGCGAGCCGTGCAGCAGAGCTTCCTGGCCATGACAGCCCAGCTGCCCATGAACATCCGGATCAACAGCCAAGGTACCACCACCTCGGAGCCTCCACGTCCCCATGTGTGCCAGGCGGAGAAGAGAGGTGTCCAGGGCTAGTGCAGCCCTGTAAGAGACTCAGTCTGTCCAGTTGGGAACCTGCAGCCTCCAAGGAGATGGTTAGAATTCGTGTCATGTGGAGTCCTGGGTCGAGGGTCACACATGGCGGTCTGTACCCGTCATCCCAGCTGTAGGGTGAGTGAGTCCAGGACTAGCTCGAGCTACCTAACCACGCTTGGTCCTGAGAATTAACAAGTAAATGAAGTAACCCCACCGGTAATTTTGAAAGCCCTTAGAGAGGAGGTAGACAGGAATCAATCGAGGCACTGCCCAGGGTACCTCTGACCTCCATGGTGGGTCTCCTGTCCCTATAGCCTCTGAGAGTCGCCAGGACCCAGCTGTAAATCTCACCAGTGCCAATGGCAGCAACAGTATTAGCATGTCCGTGGAGATGAACGGTATTGTATACACAGGTAAGGCTCCAGGGTCCTCCCAGCACTGCCCGGGGAGGACAAGACTCTTGGCTGGGGGAGGGGCCGGTCAGAGGTCAGAGGACCTCTTGTGGGAGTCTGTTTTTCTTTTTTCAACCTGAGTCCTGGTGATCCAACTCGGAATCTGGGGGCAGCAAGCACCTTTGCCCACTGACCTATCTTGCCAGTTTCACCCATTTGACTCCGTTGGCAGACAGGGTCTTGCCAGTGCACTGTGGTTGGTCTTGAAAGCCCTCTGTATCTTGCATTGGCATCACACCAGTGATCCCCCTGCCTCAGCCTCCTGAATTGCTAGGATCGTAGGCCTGTGCCCCTGAGAAGCCAGCCCTGTGACATGTCTCTCCTTTGTCTTTGACCCAGGGGTGCTGTTCGCTCAGCCACCACCTCCTACGCCACCTCCCGCCTCCAGCAAAGGTGGTGTGAGCAGCATTGGTACCAACAACACCATGGGTAACCGGACAGGAGCCAGTGGCAGTGCTGGCAGCAGCGGCCAGGTGGGGCTGGCTGGGGTATCTGCACCCACCATGTCTTCTACCTCAAATAACTCCTTGCCTTAAAAGGAAACCAAGTTGCATGGCTGCCCACCCGCCACAGGAACCACATGGCCACACAGGGGGACCTGGGACGTCAGAAGAATCCCAGTGGGCTGGGCAGATTCCCAAGGAGCCACACTGACGCCAAAAAGGAGAGAGAGAGATAGAGAGAGAAAGAGAGAGAGAGAGAAAATATATATATATATACATATATATATATACATATAGAAAGAGATAGGTAGATGGAGAAACAGATCTAATAAATCAGGGCAAAGCAAAGAACACTTGAATCTCTCAGGTTTCGGAGACTCCGAGAAACGGATTTGACGAGGGCCACCAGGGCAACGTCAAAGCCTAAGGAGGCCACCTTTCCAGAGGCTTCCGTGGGGGTTCGGCGTGACCAGCCTCATTTAAGCACGTCTGTTTACCTCATGAATCCGGGCACCTCGTGTTCATACCGTTTTGTTTTTGTTTCCTTTTTTTTGTTTGTTTGTTTGGGTTTTTTTTTCCTTTTTGTTATTGTCGTCGTTGTTCCTTGGTCTTTAACCATGGTTCCTTTCGAGAAAACCAACCTTGGAAGCTATGAATTTTTTTCTTTTTAAAACAAGATCTCCACATTCAGACACATTTTTTTTAAGGTAGGGGGGGTTCTGATTTTGTAAATATTCTATTTTATTCTTGAGGGCAGGGATTGGATCTTAGGAAGAGTCTATCTGTATATCTATATATTTGTGTTCATTCAGGGAAACAGACTTTAAAAAAAAAAAGAAGCAAAATACCAGCCATGTCGGTCCCTATCCTCGTCACCCCAGAGCCCCTACTTGTCCTCTGATATCCTGCGGTGCCCCTGGCTCAGCTAGGAGATGCTGGCTTTCAGCAGTTTCCACAGTTCTGTCAGACTGGCCCCACCCACTGGCTCTCATCATTCAGGAACCTGGATTGCTTACCCAGGACACAGAATGCTCTAGAAACCGGTAGCGGAGCACAGGGAATACAATGTCCTCAGGTGTCTCAGGGATGAAGGTCTGCATTCTCCTTGCCTGGATGGGTTGCAGAGGCAACAGGCTTAGCTCAGGGCAAGGAATCGGGCTTGAGTCACTGCCTCCTGTGTTCCAACTCTCTTCCTGTCTTTGTCAACCCCCTTGCTGGGACAGGACCTGAATGTGACAGTGATCAGCCAGGAAGGGCCCTGCTGTCTCTTAAGGAGGATGAGGCAGAGAGAGAGAGAGAGAGAGAGAGAGAGAGAGAGAGAGAGAGAGAGAGAGAGTGTGAGTGAGTTTGTTTGTTCAAGGTCATCCCTGGCTACACATGGAGGTTGAGGCCAGCCTGAGCTACTTGAAACCCTGTGGCGCATACCTTTAATCCCAGCACTGAGTGGACCAGCCCGGTCTTACAGTTAATTCCAAGCTGCCCAGATTACACAGTGAGAGCCTGTCCAAAAAAAGCTTTCATTTCATTTTGGCTGGAGCCGCATGCATACTCTCTGCTGGATTGGGGAACCAGTCCTGGACTCAGCCTGGCCTCCTTTGGCAACCGGGCAGCGCTGGGTTTTCCTGGGCTAGGGTTGGAGCTTGTGCAGAGAGCTGGGAGCTGGAACCTGCTTGGCCCTCAGCCCCAGGAGTCATGAAGCCTTGAGTTTGTTGTGGGGACTGGACCCTCTTTCATCCTCTGTCTCAGGTTATCAACACACCCCTCCTGTCCTTCCAGGAGGGGGTGCTGCCCATTTGGAGGGGAGGAGGATCTCAACTTTTCCTTCTGGAAGCTTCTGCTTGCCCCTTTTTGGGGCCACTGTCTTAGCCGCACAATCATTCCTGGTCACGGGTGTTGAGGGGTCCTTGTTCCCTTCTGACAACCCTGTCCAAAGTCCGCCTCCATGGGTAACCGGCTCAGGGATGTAGCAGCCAGCCTCCCGTCTCCCTAGTGGGGTCTATCTGAGGGGGGGTCGCCTTGGTGGGCACATCCAAGGCAAATTTCTTTCTACCTCAGGTTTTTTGATGCCAAAAAGAAAAAAAAAATGCACCCGGGCCACCCACTTCTCTGGTCACCTTCCCAATGCCCAACAGTGGGAACTTGGTGTCCTGGTGTCCACTTGTCTCTCAGGCTCTGTGAGTGGCGGAAAGCACCAGATCCTAACTCAGGGGACTTGCCTATCACAGCTCTGTGATTGTAGTTGGGGGGGGGTGCCCTCTGCTGGACATACTCAGCCACCCTCCATGGTCCTATCTGCCTCAGTTGCCCCATTAACCCTTGGCGTGGGTTCCAGTTGGCACTCACACAGACTGGGAGTGGGGACAGAGCTGGGGTCATCACTGTCCACCTGGCACCTCAGGGCTTGGCGTGGGGCAGGTGAGACACCCAAACTCAGGGCAAAGGGTGGAAGGGCAGGCACAGTCTGCTTCTAGAACCTTCCTGGTAGCCCTTATGCTGGCCACCAGGCCACGTGTGTGTGTGTCTATGTGTCAGGCTGCAGTGGGTGGGTGGGGTGGGGCTTGGGGACAGCTGGGTTAATGTTTTCTGAGGGTTAATGCGTCTGTACAGTCTTTATTTCTTTCATTTTAATCATTTTTACCCACTTTTCCCCCACCCCCACATAATTTTGGCTTTTGTGGATTTTATTTTCCCTTCTGAGTAAATGTGAGCTGAGCTGCTTTGTTAGCAATGTGTGAACTTTTCAGTTTCTTGGGGGTGGGGGGGGCTTGTCCGACAGCGTGGGGATCACACAGAAACTCAGGTAAAATTTAAAAAAAAAAGTGGATTAAAAAAAAAAAGAAAAGAAAAAAACTGTTTTCTACCTCTGGTCAGGCCTCTGTGGCCAGTTCCCGCCTAGGCTGTGGCCTGCAATGGTCACAGCTGTGCCGAATACTCAGGAAAATCCAGCTATTAACAGAAAAACTCAAACAGACAACAATGGGGAGGAAAGGTGTGATTTTTGAAATTAAAAAAAAAAAACACTGAAAGTTTACATTTTATGATCTTATTGTGGATTGTATTTAAACCTCAAAAATATTTAACGGGATTGTAACCGTGTAAATCCGTGATATTAAAGCGTTGAGACACTTCTGAGAAAGACCGGCTGCTTTGGTTTTGTTGTTTGGTGTGTGGCGGGGACCCCACAGGACACATTGGATATGGATGTATGGACAGGAATGGTTGGGGAGACGTGGGAAGCTTGCGTGTGGCTGTGTGAGGAGGCCCTGCCTGCTGCCTTCTTTCTCCTTTTCACTTCGTGTCTGGGTGGGTGCTGTGTGCACGGTTGCTCCGTGGACGTGGGAGGACAAGTTTTGGAAGTTGGTGGTCCCCTTCCACCCTGTGGGACTGAACTCAGACCACAGAAGGTACCGGCATGGTGGGGTTCCTGTCTAGAAAAACAAAGAAACAACACAAAAACCAACCGAACAACACAGCTGTACTATCTGAGAATTTCATACCATAGACACTGGCTGGCCCAGAGCTCAGCTCAGAGCTCCACATGCCACTGCCTCCCAGGAGCTGGAACTGAAGGCATGAGCCACACACATGGCCTGTCACAGGGCCTTTGCATAAGCCGTTCCCCTGCACATCTTGCCGTCTGCCTCCCATCTGTGAACCTTTTTGTCCCTACCCTCAGCTCACACCGGGACAGTGTCCCATCTTTGTCCCCTGGGCTAATTACATGTGACACTCACACCTCTCCCCGCCTCCCAGCGGCCAGGTGGAGCCCTCAAAAGCCAACTAACTGCCCAGGGCTCATCAGGACACTTGCCTCCTGTCCCCAGGCTCAGGGGTGCTCCTGCCTCAACCTCCAGAGAGCTGGAGTCAAAGGCGTGTGCTACCACACCTGGCTTGGCCACTTCCAGCTATGGTGTGACTCAGTGGGCACCAGGGAGAGGGTCCTTGGGAGGACTTTGACCTGCAGTGACAGCTCTAGGCTTTGGGTGGAGAGAGGATCGATCCCTGAATGTCAGCTTCACCCGGGAGACTGCTGAGTCAAGGTAAAGGAGGCCAGGTGGACAGACCTTGGTCACCTGACACCCTGCCTGCTCTGACAAAGGCTGGCCCAGGCTAGTCCCTCCCCAGGTTGCTGACAGAATTGAGGAAAACAGCTGCTGGCTCCTTCAAGCTCCTGAAACCAGCATTTTTACACTCTGTTCCCAAGGATGTCATCCACCTTCCCCTAACACTCGACTGGTGGAGGGGGAGGATTAAGGGCTAACAATTTATTTATTTATTTTTATTTTTTATTATTATTATTTTTTTTTGAGCTGGGGACCGAACCCAGGGCCTTGCGCTTGCTAGGCAAGTGCTCTACCACTGAGCCAAATCCCCAACCCCTTATTTATTATTTATAAAGGCATCTTTTAGGGAACTGGCTTGGCTGGTCCTGCTGCTTTCTCTTCTTGGCCAAAGAGCATCAGAGAGGGAACTGAGTGGCCCTGAGGCTGCACAGCTCTGTGAGATGCCTCAGAGCCCCGGCAGCACATCCCGCCCAGTGCTCCGCAAAACTATTCTGACCCACAGAACAAAATTCCAGGCAAGTCAGTTGGACCTCCCTCCTCCCCGGGGTGGGATCCACTGTCATCCTTTCTCCTCTAGGCGTCCCCAAGATGGCGGCTATCCATGAATCCCACAGGGAAGAAAGCAGACTCCGAGTTGGGTAGGCACTGCCTGAATGGAGACACTGGGGCTTCTACTATATGGGGGATAAGTATGTTTGTGCCTCAGTTTCCCCTGACGTGGCTCCCTCAATCATTTGTTCGCTCTGCTTTCTCATAAGTCCGGCAACTGGGTGGTCTCAAACGCCCAAGCGTGGCTTTTGTTCTTTCCAGCTGACACAACTGGACTGTCTTCATTCCAGGAGCCGGGCTGGGGGCGGGCTGACCTCTAACCTCAGAGTCTGCCTGGCCACCCACCCCCAGGGAAGGAACGTGGCCAAGCCTCGAGGGCTGACCGGCTGCAGAAGAGCCTGTCTCAGCTGCTGGCCACCGGGCCCTGCCCAGCACCCCAGAATGGAGTCTGAGAGAGTTTACAGGTCACATAGGGATGTACCTGGGGCCAAAGCACAACAAACCAGCAGCCAGAGTTGGCAGTGGGCGGGGCGGGGGCGGGGCAAGGAACCACAGGTCTGGATTCCTACAAGGATTCACCAGCCATTCAGATTTGACAAGTGGAACTTGGCACCCAAGCTCAAACCCCCAAGTTGGCCTTTGGCTGAGGACCCAACCTGATCTTCCAAGGCCATCCATCCCCTATCTTTCTTTTTCTGATTTCTTTATTTAAATTCTGACATGGGGTTTCATGTATCCAGGCTAGCTTCAAGTGCACCAAGTAGCCCAGGATGACGCCAGACTCCTGATCCCAACCATGTTTCGCAACCATGCCTGTTTTCTGCAGTGCTGAAGATGAACCCATCAGGGCTTTCATGCTGCTAAGCCAACGTTCTACCCACTGCTCTACCCCCCATTTCTCTTTTTGTGATTAAATTAAATATGTATCTGTTTGTGTCGGGGTGCATTCACTTGCATGCAGGTCCCTCTGAGTGCCAAAGATGTTGGGTCCCTGGAGCTGGAGTTACAGGTGATTGTGAACCATCCTGGAGTGGGTGCTGGGAACTGAACCCCCAGTACCCTGCAAGAACAGCAAGTGTTCTTACCCACTGAGCCTGCTCCCTGCTCGACAACCTCCCATTCCTCTCCTCATTCACACTTTAGTATTAAGGGTAGCTGCATCCCAGCTCTCAGGAAGTTGAGGCAGGAGTACCTGGTGGGCAACCTGAGCTTAAGTGTTGGGGGATGAATTGCTTCTCTCACATAATGAAGTGACACACAGGCTGTCACCACCAACGCTTTCAAATGCAGCTCCATATCCTCCATTCTGCCCCAGGACCTTTCGCTCTAACCCTGCACAGCACCTTGCTTCTGAGTTTCTTGCTCAAAGTGGTTGCCTTCTCTTGAGAATCGCCTCCTAAGTCCTCCCCCTATCCCCGCAGCTCGTGCCTGCCATCTTGTGGCCACATTCGGTGGCACGCCTCACTCCAACTCATTTCCTCTCTTTCTGGCCTGGGGTCGCCGGGTCGCGGAGTCCAAATGTTTGCACCGGGCATGCATCCTTGCTCCCTCCATAGGCCCAACAGCTGCTGTTAGACCCAGCTCACAACCTCGCCCTGCTGTCCAGCCCTGTCGCACTGCCGCTGGCGCAGCGCTCTGGAGGCCACATTCCTGGCTGCAAGATTCCACACTTGCATGCAATCTCCGTTACTAACAACACATAGAAGGAGGGAGGGGGCACTTGGTTTTAGGCCTGACCTATGACAGCAGCTGTGACCTGAGGCTAAAGGTTGCTTGGCTAGAGATTGACTTGTTGGGTCTACAATGAGTGAACCAAATACAAATTTGAAATTTATGACTCAGAAGAGGAAAGGCCAAAGAGGAGGCGAATCGATAAAGGACGTGGGTCGATTGGTAAGAGTTAATCACCAATATGCCTCGGCCAAACATACATAGCGGCATGCTACACGCAGTAAGTAACGAACTTCATTTGATCTAAATAAAGTATAAAGGTCAGTGGTTTATATTTTTGCTATGAAACAAAGTTTAAGAAGTAAATTGGTCAGCTGGGTGGTGGTGGCCCAGACATTTAATCCCAGTACTCAGGAGGCAGATATAGGTGGATCTCTGAGTTCGAGACCAGCTTGGTCTACAGAGTGACTACCAGGACAACCGTGGCTACACAAAGAAACCCTGTCTCAAAAAACAAAAATATAACAAAAAAGAAAAGAAAAAGCCGGCTATGGTGACATAGATGTGTCATCTCGGCACGCAAGAAGCTGAGGCAGGAGGATTGATTGCCACGAGTTCGAGGGCCAGAGTGGCTCAAGTACAAAACAAAACACTTTAAAACTTTAGATCATTTGAGTCAAAACACCTAGCGCGTATTCAGTGAAAGCTCGCTGGCGGTGGAGGCTCAAGGCTTTAATCCCAACGCAAGAGAGACACTGTGTCGAGGAAAAAGAAAGAAAGAAAGAAAAAAGAAAAGAAAAAAAGACAAACCCTGCAAACAGATAGCAAGCGTATTTTCCTCTAAACAGAGCTAATATGCGCTGAGCCGCCAGGACCCCCAGGCTTCTACGCATGTGCAGGAATCCAGTTTCCCCCCCCCCTTTCCTCCGCCCCGCCCCGCCCCGCCCCGCCCCGCTCAGTCCTCCAAGAAGCTTGCGGGTGTTCTAAGCTGCGTGGCGCGTCTACCGCTGCGCTGTTCGCGCATTGGCATGTACACTTGTCGTGCGGCTCCGCCCTCTCAACGCTGCTCTACCAGAGACCCTGAAACCCCGCGGCTAGCTCCACCCAAGAGCAGCGAACTTTGTACGCATGCGTATGTGAGCCACCTAAAGTGCATAAATGTCTCTCTAGGCCTCCTGGAGCCCGTAAGCACCAGACAATTAACTCCGCCTCCTCGGCTTGGTGAAACTACTGCGCATGCGTCGGCCTTCCAGCTCCCCCCGCTAGGAAGTACTAAGGCTAGTCGGCCAGGAGCCATCTTGACAGTCTCGCTAAGAATGATGGGATTCGGGGGCGGGGCTGGCAGGGCAAGATGGCGGCGCCCATGGAAGTGGTGGTGTGTACAGACTCCGCGGCACCGCTATGGAGCTGCATGGTGTGGGAGCTTCATTCGGGCGCCAACCTGCTCACCTATCGAGGCGGCCAAGCGGGGCCGCGAGGCCTGGCGCTACTCAATGGCGAGTACCTGCTGGCGGCACAGCAGGGCAAGAACTACATCTGCGCTTGGGAGCTGCAGCGCAAGGTGCGGGGCCTCAGCGTCCGCGGAGCAGCCGAGAGTACTCCGGCGCGCCAAGATTAGAGTTCCGGCGATCCTGGGGTGGTGTGTGATTCGGAAGTACTCGGAGGCCGAGGGTTTTTCCCCCCAGGGGCTTGGCGCTAAGGGGCCCGGGAGATTTCTTCGCGCATGCTCAGATGAAGATCTATGGCTTTTGCACACTTGCAGTGTAAGGGGCGCTAAGGGACGCAGAAGGGAAATGGGGTCCGTTAGAAGTCATGCTTTTGTATGGCATGGCAGACCAGAGATCTTGAGGAGCCACGGGAAGAGATAGAATGACGGCCCGTTCTTTTACCTTCGTAAAGAGTCGCGGATCTTAACCATCAGGACAGACTAAGGCCTGAGGTCTTTTTGGTTCTTAGTTTCTGGAACACAGAGCTTCCTTCTTGTCCAGTAGGATCCCTACTACTGAGCCCGGACCCTGCCCTCCCGGGGCTGGGGGTAGTTTCTAGGTACAGGTTTGCCGCGCCTCCAACCCTCACTTGGACAGTCTATCTACCCAACCTCTTTTCTTTTGCTCTCTGTACTTAAAACTTTTCCCTTCAGTTGCCTCCGCCCTGATACTCACATAGTTTTTCTTGTATTCTGTGTCCCTAGGACCAGCTTCAACAGAAAATCATGTGTCCTGGGCCTGTCACCTGTCTAACCACGGCACCTAACGGCTTGTATGTTCTGGCAGGAATTGCAGAGAGCATTTACCTGTGGGAGGTGAGAACAGCTTGTCACATGTATGTGTGACTTGGGATTGCTAAAGAGTAAAACTGGTCGGTGTCCTGTCAGCTGAGGTAGGCATGGAATCTTACCCATGACTTCTGAAACCAAAAATGCGACCGTGTCTGTAGGATCCTAATTGGTGACTGAGATGCAGCACAGTGCTCAGCCCACTGGTGGCCCTAGTGCTGTCGTGAGCAACTGAGAAAGAAACTTAGGAAGGGGCAGTGTTCTAACCTGTCTCCTCTTGGCAAAAACATTGACCAAAAACAGTGCAAGAGGAAGAGAACTTTTATTATGTACACTTGCAGTTTATATTGAGGGAATCAGGGCAGAAAGCAGGAAGTCAACATAGTAGTTAACATCCTCAGTAAGGAGCAAAGAGAAATGGTCCTGTGACTAACAACACTTGTTGCTCTTGCAGAGGACCTGGGTTCAATTCCCAGCAACCACATGATGGCTCACAGCCATCCATAACTTCAGTTCTAGGGGACTTCACACCTCCTTAGACCTCAGTGAGCACCAGTCATGCCCCTTATACACATATATACATGCAGGCAAAAACACTCATAAAGGAAATAAACCGGGGTTGGGGATTTAGCTCAGCGGTAGAGCGCTTCCCTAGCTCCGAAAAAAAGAAAAAAGGAAAAAAAAAAAAAAAGGAAACAAACCTGGAAAATACAGAATTTTTAAAAACTGCCTATTGATTGAGAGAGATAGCTCAGCAGTTAAGAATATTGGCCGCTCTCTCAGACGACGCAGGTTTAGTTTCCAGCACCCACATGGCAGCTCACAACTGTCTGTAGCTCCTTCATCTGGCCTCAGAGTACCCTAGACCCACAAAGAAATTTAAAATAGAACTATCAGGAACCCTGAGAGATGGCTTAGCAGTTAGGAGCATTGACTGCCCTTTCAGAGGTCCTGAGTTCAATTCCCAGCAACCACATGGTGGCTCACAACCATCTGTAATGAGATCTGATGCCCTCTGAAGGTGGCAGAAGACAGAGACAGAGTACTCATATACATTAAATAAGTAAATTTTCAAAACACAAGTCTATCACAAGCCCAGTGATAGCCAACCCCCTTTGTCTCACAGTGAGGGACAAAAGATACCAGCACCCTTACCTGCTCCCCACAGAGCAAGAGGTCATTCTTCAGCCTTTAGTTGGCCCCAGTTACATGGCTCTGTGTTGGGCCTAGTTAATAACTAGTTAATAATTTTGGCAACGAATGAGCCTGGAGGCTTAAAAGTTCTAGACTGCATCCTGACCTGGACATATGGATGGAAGGTGTCAGTGGCACAGAGCTGAGGTCAGCCATGTTTCTGCTCCTCCTGCTTTTTCTTCCTCCAAACCATCCCAGGACCTCCATGGCATTCCCAGCCCATGGTTCTGAAGCTGGCTTGGACAAGAGGAAAACCAAGGCCAGGATTTCACGGCCCCTCAGAAGGGGGCCACATAGGTTGTGCTGCTGTGTGCCAAGGTCGCATCTGAGACCTCTCTTGTCCTTCTTGTGTGTGTGTACCTAGTATGTGTACGTATACCTAATGTGTGCACATGTACATGCTTTGTATATGGGTGTTTATATGTAGGCAGAGAACAACTTTGTGGGTCCATGCTTTCCATCTTGTGTGGGACAGAATCTCATTGTTCCAAGTGAATTCTCAGAATGCTGTAGACTCAAATCTGCCTGTAGGTGGTTCTGGAGATGAGACGCTGGGGCTTCACACTTTAGTGTGAACTGCTTTACCCAGGAGGAGCCTTGGTCTTTGATTTTGTTTTCTGAGATGGAGTCTCAAGGCTGGCTGGCTGGCCTTGAACTCATTATGTAACCCTTGATTCTAGACCTTCCTGGTACCACTTCCCCAGTGCTGAGGTGGTAGTGCCTAGCTTATATTGGCTGTGGGTGGAGCCAAGCACACAGGGCAGGAACTCTCCACTCAGTTACTAAATCTATCTATCTATCTATTTATCTATCTATCTATTTATTTATTTATTTATTTATTTATTTATTTATTTATTTATTTATTTATTTATTATATATAAGTACACTGTAGCTGTCTTCAGACACACCAGAAGAGGGCACCAGATCTCATTACAGATGGTTGTGAGCCACCGTGTGGTTGGTGGGAATTGAACTCAGGACCTCTGGAAGAGCAGTCAGTGTTCCACTGAGCCATCTCTCCAGCTCTGTCTCAACCTTTTAAAGCACTCTTTCAACTCTTTTGTTCTTGGTCTTTTTGAGACAGGATTTCTTTTTTTTTTGGTTCTTTTTTTTGGAGCTGGGGACCGAACCCAGGGCCTTGCGCTTCTTAGGCAAGCGCTCTACCGCTGAGCTAAATCCCCAACCCCTTGAGACAGGATTTCTCTGTGTAGCCTTGGCTGTCCTGGAACTTGCTTCATAGACCAGGCCGACCTTGAGTGCAGGAATCCACCTGCCTCTGCCTCCAGAGTGCTGGGCTAAAGATTGGTGCTATCTCTCTCTCTCTCTCTCTCTCTCTCTCTCTCTCTCTCTCTCTCTCTCTCTCTGCCTTTTAAAGCAGTTTGTTTTTTGTTGTGTGTATATGAGTGTTTTGCCTGTCTGTGTGTCTGGTGCCCTTTGGAGGACAGAAGTGTAGGATCCCCTGGATTACAGGTGAATGTGATCCTCCTTGTGGTTGCTGGGAATCAAACCCAGGTCCTCTAGAAGCACAGCCCATGCTCTAACCATTGAACTACCTCTCCAGCCCTAGCATGCTTTCTTTCTTTTTTTTTTTTTAATTAATTTATTTATTATATATAAGTACATTGTAGCTGTCTTCAGACACAACAGAAGAGGGCATCAGATCTCATTACAGATGGTTGTGAGCCACCATGTGGTTGCTGGGATTTGAACTCAGGACCTCTGGAAGAGCAATCAGTGCTCTTAACCACTGAGCCATCTCTCCAGCCCTAGCATGCTTTTTTTGGGTTCTTTTTTTCGGAGCTGGGGACCGAACCCAGGGCCTTGCGTGCGCTTCCTAGGCAAGCGCTCTACCACTGAGCTAAATCCCCAACCCCCCTAACATGCTTTCTTATGCCACCCAAGACCACCTTCCCAGGGCTGGTAGGTGGAGGACCCAGGTCAATCATTCGATCAAGATAATTCCCCACACTGGCCTTCAGACTGCAGTTTCTAAGTCGAGGTTGCCTTTCCAAACTTAGCTTGGTGCTCCAGCTGAAGGCCTGGCTACTGCCCCATCCTGTCTCTAAGGATTTCTGAGCTGTGGCCACCAGGGGGCATTACACAGTCCATGGGTTCTTGGACTAAGGCTGGTGTGGGAATTTCCCCCTTTCTCTGGGGTGAGGGGCTCACGTCTGTGTGGCACTCAGGGTGGAGAGTTCTGCCCAGGAACCTATCGGGCCTAAGGTTCTGCTGACAGTTGTGGCCCACAGTCTCCTTGAGGTGTTGGCCTGTAGGTAACCATGTTCTTCCTGACCCTTAGTTAGCCCAGATACCTAACAGAAACGCAGCCCCCCTCGGCCTGGAGCCCAGCCTTTCCCTGATGCAGACCTGGTCTTAGCACACTATCCCTCCTGCAGCCCCTACTCCCGCCCCTGTTGGATGTTGGAAAGTCCAACACCAGCCTTAGATGCAGGCACTGGGCCGCAGCCTTGCTCTCACCCTGCCAGAACCCTATTGCTTGCTGGTTGGGTGGTTGTTTTCAGTCTTCTGGGAGGTTCTCCTTTGAGGCTGACCTCAGACTCTGGGCAGGAGTGCTTCAGCTTCACCTGTGGGCGGGCACCTCCACCATTGTCCCTCTGTGAACTGGAGCCTCACCCTGCCAGGCCAGCAGGGGTCTCTTCAGATTTCTTCCGAGATTAGCTTTCCCTAGATGTGACTCAGAGGATCCAGGAAATGTGTCTCACCCTTTCTGGGGACTGTCGTCAGACACTGAGGGCACAGCCAGAGCTGGCCAGTGCACAGTGATGAGGGCCTTTGGCCTTCCTGGTTCTCTCAGTGGCCCTGGAGCAGGTGGACAGGGTTCTTATGGGCTGGCCTAGTCCATGTTGCCTCTGACCATTGGTGCCTAACCTCACAGGTCTCCACGGGGAACCTCCTGGTCATCCTCAGCCGTCACTACCAGGATGTGTCGTGCCTGAAGTTCACAGGTGACGGCAGCCACTTTGTCTCTGCAGGCAAGGACTGCCTGGTGCTGGCTTGGAGCCTCTGCAGGTAGGGCATGTGCCAGAAATCTACACAGGAAGGCTTCCCTCGGGGTGGGAAGTAGGCTGGGTGCCCCATTCTTGGGGGCTTGGGGGGCTCTCCACATGGCCTCACTGCTACTGTGTGCCCAGTGTGCTACAGGCAGACCCGTCCAGGATCCTTGCCCCAAGACACGTCTGGTCCCAGCACACGCTCCCAATCACAGACCTGCACTGCGGCTTTGGGGGCCCCATGGCCCGGGTGGCCACCGCTTCACTGGACCAGACCATGAAGGTAGCATCCCCAGCCTGGATCCATGAGTTCCTGGCTGCCACTGGATCTCAGCTAGGAGGGAGGGAGACTGGCCTCCCCCTTGCCTGGCTGTCTGAGCTGCAGACAGCCCATAATCCTGATGTCCGACCAAGGACACCCAGAGATGGACTGCCCAGCCTGTCTGCTGGAAATTCCCACTCGTCCACACACCAGTGGCCACATGCCCTTGAGTGTTTGGGTTGTTTGTTTGTTATTGGCACGGTGTGAGAGATGGGACTCAAGCCCTAGCATCTGCTAGACCAGTGCCTGACCTGAGCCCCACCCCCGCCCTCTTTCGTCTTCTGGGTTTAGACAGTTGTTTTGTTTGTTTTTTTGAGGCTGTCTCACTGTGTGGCCACAGCTCCTGGAACTTGGTGTGTACAGCAGGCTGGTCTGTAACTCACAACCCCCTGCCTCTGCCCAGGAGCACGGGGACTGAGGACAGGACTGGAGACATACTCCCTGGCTAGTGCTTTGGGTGTTCAGCGGCCCCACAGCAGCTGCAGTGCCTGTGATTCTGGGGGGTTCAAGGTGATGCCAGGCCCCCATCCCTCCTGGCTCCCCAACCTGGCTGTGTGCAGGGATGTCCACAGCCCCAGGCTTCCCATCCCTGCAGCTCTGGGCCATCTCCTCGGGAGACCTGCTGCTGTCTGTCTTGTTTGACATGGGCATCACGTCTGTGACCATGGACCTGGCCGAACACTACATATTCTGTGGGGGCAGTGATGGCTCCATCTTCCAGGTGGACCTGTGCAGCCGGGTGAGTGGCCCTCTGGGTCTGAGGGAGCCCGTGGTCCTTTGTCCTGCCCCGCAGACACTTACAGCCGCCTGTCTCCACCCACAGCCCGGACCGAGGGAGCAGAGCTTCCAGCCCGAGCAGAACACAGGGAAGGTTTTCAAAGGACACAGGTAGTCGCCTCAGCCAGGTGGAGTCAGCACAGTCCCCACACCAGGAAGCATCCAACCCCTGTCCCCTTCTCCCAGGAACCAAGTGACATGCCTGTCGGTGTCAACAGACGGCAGCATCCTGCTCTCCGGCTCCCATGACGAGTCAGTGCGGCTGTGGGATGTGAAGAGCAAGCAGTGCGTGCGCACAGTCCCCCTCAAAGGTGCGCAGGGCTGGCACCATACCGGGGCAGGCGGGCTGTGGTGCCACAGGCCCTGATGTGGTCCTACTGTATCCCTCAGGCCCAGTGACCAATGCAGCCATCACACTGGCCCCGCCCAGCATGCTGAACCCTGAGTTCAGGCCCAGCCTGCCCCTGCCCCACTTCAACAAGCACCTGCTGGGTGCTGAGCATGGAGACGAAGCTCAGGGTGGGGGCCTGCGCCTGCAGCTGGGGCTCCACCTGCAGGTAGGACCTTCGGGGCTCCTGTATGATGCCCACTCAGCCACTGTTCCAGAACATTCTATACCCACAGTTCCTCCTGGTGCTGGCCTGCTGTCTTACCTTAGCAGCCTCTGAATCCTTGCTACCCGTGTTATTGGCACCCACCACTGCTCTTGGCATCTGCCTCACAATGTACTCCTGTCTGAAGGCACACTGTGTGTCGGCCCCATGCTCAGATGACTTGTCATACTGCTCTCAGTGAGTGGCCAGTTCTTTGAAGAGTAGATGGGTGGCAAGACCTGCCCACAGGCAAGAGAGAGGGCAGCCTGAGGTCAGGAGACACCCCAACAGGAAGGGGTCCCCAGTGTCCTCAGAGCCTCTGTGACATGGGGCTCTGAGCCAGGTCTGTGGCACTCCACAGCGGCAGGCCCTTTCACAGAAGGTGCAGACAAGGGTGAGGGCCTAGTGTCCAAGAAGCTCAGCTGTCATGCTTGCCCCTGCAGTCCCACTGTGTACCTTGCTGGATCTTATCTGGGCATTAGTATAAACTACCTTCCCCTCTACAGCCTGCTTGACCTGGATGTTCCAGGTCCCCGCATGCCACTCAACCCTGGACTCTAGTCCTATGGTGGAGGCTGGGTCCTCTGAGGGTGGGGAGCAGCGGGGGTGACCATGCTACTTTACAGGGCAAAGAACCTAGCTACCTGGAGCGCCTGGAGCAGCTGCAGGCCGCATTGTCCGGCTATCTGGAGAAGGTGGGCAGGGCTAGTCCTGGTAGTGGGCGGGTCCTGGGTGGGCAGGCGGGAACAGCCCCACCCACACACCACCTCCCTCCCCAGAACATGCTAGGCAGCCAGATGCTGCCCGTGCGTGTGTTTGAGCTGGAAGAGGAAGTTCGTAGCCTGCGCAAGATCAACCGGGACCTGTTTGACTTCTCCACACGCATCATCACACGGCCCTCTAAGTGATGCACACTGGGCAGCTGCCACACTTGCTGCGGGGCTGTGATCTTGTGTTTTAACAAAGGATGGACTAAGACTTGTACGCCTCAGTTGTTCTGTCCCTGGCTGGGCTGGGGCTTGGTTGGGAGGCCTAGGGATGGGATGAGGTGAATGGGGGGCTGACTGCAGACTCCCCATTCACGGGGGCCAATCAGGCAGCAGTCATTCTTTCATGGACGTCCAAAGCTCAGCCTCTACATAGTGTCCTGGGGCTACTGCCAACCGTAACCTGAAATCCAGCCCAAATACAACAGAACCTTCCAGAAAGCTGCCTTCAACTGATGGCCCTGCCTAACAATCCAGAAAATGCGTGTGATTTAGCAGAGCTGTTGCCACCGCAGCTCAGAAGAGTGCCAATGCTGACCTCACACCGGAACTTTACTGCTGTGCCCTCAGGTGGCAAGATGGGACCATATGCTGGGGAGCCTCAGCCTCCTGTGACATGGACCTCTGGGTCCTCTTCCCAGCACTTTCCTTAGTTTCCCCACAGAGTTGGCCCTTTGTATTCTTGGCACAGACACCCTGACCCCTCCCTCCACTCCCTGGTGTGTTCTAGCTGTTCCTGCTCCCTTGGGGAAGGTCTGGGGAGAGGCAGGAATATGACTCCACCAGCCATGGGTCCGCAACGCCCAACCAGAGGCCTCTGGAGGCCCCGTGAGACTGGAGTGTTCATTATACTCCTAATTATGACTTAGATACTGGCTAGGGATGGTGGCCAATGTGGGGCAGAGCCATAAATTGCCACCCAAATGTTGGGTCCCCACCTGCTGTGGCTGGACTAAAAGACAACTCCCTGTACCTACCCCATGCAAGCCAGGCTGGCCTGGAAGGCAGGACCCCATAGAGCTGAACATGGCCCCATCTGTCTGTCAGCCTCCTCACCAGGCCTTGCGGTAGCCCCTCATTTGTCAGCTTTCCCGTCCTGACTGGGGACTCAGCATAGTTATCAGGCTGGGTGAACCCTAAGCTACAGCAAGAAAGTCCAGTCTCCGAGCGGGGGGCAGCCTGCACGGAGCCCCATAGACTTCCTCAGATGACAGGAATGGGATAGGGTAGAAGCAAAGACCAGCACAGCCCCTGTGACACGGGAAGATAGTGGATGCTGCATGGTCCAGCCATCAAATGCAGAGGGACCTTGAGGACAGCGGCCACCGAAGAGGTCCATGGCAGGGATGTCTGGAACAGGGTTCAGGGTGATGAATTTATATTTGTGAGATGTACTTCCTCCACTCCCAAAAAGGCCTTGTGTGACTTTGTCTTCCAGCTGGAGGGGAAGGTCCCAGGCAAACCTGTTAGGAATGATGGTGAATCCTGACAAGCCTGCGGTCCAGCTGTCTCAAGTGGGTGGCATAGAGCCGGTCACTCTGGTGACCTCCTAAAGGGCCAGATGATAGGATAGACAAAAGGCAGATGTCAGAGGAAGGGGACACTGGTGGCATCTCAGCCTCAGGAAGTCTGCTGAGAATCTCTGAAATGGTGTGACCATGGCAACCAGGACAGGCTAGCCCCAGACAGGAACCCTGAAGAACCCCTAGCCTGATGTACTTTTCAGCCCTGGCCAGGTGCCTAGACAGCCTGTCTTCTTGAGCCAAGCCATCTCATTAGAAGCCGGCTCAAAGTGCAGTCCGTCTTGCTGGCTTTTTTATTTGCTTGATAGATGGCTATTTTTTGTTTTAATGCTGGCTTTGCAAGGAGAATGAGGTTTTGGGGGGAGGGGAGCTGACCAAGTGTAGATTCATTCATTAGGTCTGAGTGTTCCCTGCCGGCAGCTGCATTGCAGGGTTTGGGGGAGTGCCACATCTTCTAGAACCTGTCTGGGAGGACAGACTTCAGAATCAGCAGGGGCCTCCTGGCCATGGAAGCCTTTGATCTCCGATCCTACAGGGCACAGGATAACAAGTGGCCCCTGAGTCAGTTTGAGTTGGGGAACCTGGACAACTGGAAGCTAGAGAAGGTTCCCGAGCAATTATTGAGCGCCTATTTGTAATGCAAGCCCTGAGGGACGAGAGTAACTGGTCTACCTTTGTGCTCCCAGGACTGACGGGGACAGCAATCAGTGAATGAGTCAGTAGGAAGGTGTGCACATGGGAGGGATGTGATGCAGGTCTGGGTGGCACTGGTTTTCAGCAGGACATTTGGCCCTGTGTTTTGAAGGGTAAAGAAGTGTTCTGGAAAGCAGAAAGATTTCTCCATGGTTGGTTCAGACTGCTTTTCTAGAGAACCCGACTTTGATTCCTAGCACCCACACTGAGTGGCTCATATCCAGCACGAGGGGACCCAAGAGTACCAAGAGTAGTGTTCCCTCAGGCATGGGCGCGCTCGCACACACACACACACACACACACACACACACACACACACACACACACACACACTTTTTAGTCCCAGCCCTCCAGATGCAGAAACAGGTAGCTCTCAGAGCAAGGCCAGCCTGGTCTAAATATGGAGTTCAGACCGGTCAGGGCTGTGTAATAAAACCCTGTCTCAAAAGAGTGTGCTGCTACTGACGGTAGTGGTTGGTAAACATTTTAAAAGAGAACGAAAACCAAACACGATGTTTCGGTGGGTAAAGATGTTCGTTGTCAAGTCTGATGACCCCATTTTGGTCCCCAAGACCCACAGGAGAGATCTCCAAAAACTTTCCTCACGTGGAATGTACTTCCCCCCAATAGAAGACATAAATACATGGTTTTTTTTTTTTCTTTTTAAGTTTGTGATTAAATATTGTTGCTGGAGCTGGAGGACAGGCGATCTATTTTACAGATGTGCCTGCCTCAGTTCGGCCCCCCACCCCCACCCCACCCCCACCCCCCACAGCTGCACAGTGTTGTGTTGGCTAGAAACTGCTTTGGGCGCACCAGTCTGGGCAGTGGAAGGCATCACCCAACTCTGCACCGTGTGCCACCGCAAACCCAGGCAACGGCCCAGCTCCTCCTTCAGTGGACACGGGCATCCCGGACCCGCAGGAGGGACAAGAGCGGGTCTGGCTGGGGTGTCTCCTTCCCTTCGCACAGCACAGTGGTAACTTCTTTCGGGATGGAGAGTGTGCGGACGCTGTGGCTCAGCGTGGCCCTGGCGCTGGCGGTGGGGTCCCGAGTGGTGCGCGGTCACCCTCAGCCCTGCCGGGTTCCCACGCGCGCTGGGGCCTCCGTGCGCCTGGCGGCGCTCCTGCCCCGGGCGCCCGCCGCCCGCGCCCGCGTCCTAGCTGCCCTGGCCACCCCTGCGCCGCGGCTGCCGCACAACCTGAGTCTGGAACTGGTGGCCGTCGCGTCCCCGACCCGGGACCCCGCGTCGCTAGCTCGAGGTCTGTGCCAGGTTCTGGCACCGCCTGGCGTGGTGGCCTCTATAGCCTTTCCCGAGGCGCGGCCCGAGCTGCGGCTACTGCAGTTCCTGGCAGCCGCCACAGAGACCCCAGTGGTGAGCGTCCTGCGGAGGGAGGTGCGCACGGCCCTCGGAGCCCCGGTACGCGGGGAGCGCGGGAAACCCTGGGGCCCGGGGACGGGAAGCTAAGGAGCCCCACACTTCTCCAAACAGGAGATGGAGGGGACCCCTGTTTCAGCCCTTCCCTCCCAAGATGCCTTCAGCATGTCTTGGCTAGAGCAGTGTGCCACTCTCCTGTCTGGGCTTGAAGAGTGTGGGAAATCCTCCCAGAAACCCCCCTTTCCCTCCTTAAAGGCCAGATAACTCCTTACCCACAGCTCTGTGGTGGCCTCTGTGGAATTCCGGGGCAGCACAAGTCATCCCCACTTCCGCGTTTCTCATACTTGATAGGTCTTTGTCTCTGTCTCTATCTTTGTCTCTGTCTCTGTCTCCTCTCCCTCCCTCTCTCTGATGTTTTAAGACAGTCTCTCACTCTGTAGACCAGGCTAGCCTGAACTCTAAGATCTACCTGTCTCTGCCTTCCTAGCGCTGGGATTAAAGGTGTGCGACATTACACCACCCGACTGGGTTATTTCTTAATACAGGATGTCATATAGCTGATGCTGGCCCTGACTAATTCATTGTGGACCAAGGCGAGCCAACAAAAGGCCCCACCCAGGGACATCGCCCTGGAGCATGGCTCCAAGGTCCCTGGGACACAGGAGACCTTAGGTCTTCCTTGCTAACCTCTCATGGGGCTGCATCCGGGGAGGCCCTAACCGCAGCAGAACATTAGTGACCCATGTCTTGGTATTCCTAAGGCTCCCTGGATCTGGTGGGAGACTCCAGGCCCAAGCTGACAATGAGCCCTGTTTCCTGCTACCAGCTTTTGAGCCACTCCATCTCCTCTGGGATTGGTCTGGCCTCCCTACACAGAGCTGTTGCATCCTCAGAACCATGTCCCTGCCAGGCAGCACCCTGTGGTTTTTAGGTGTCTTGGACTGTCTTGTATTCCAAATATGCAATACGACCCCAGCCCCAGAACTTTCTGAATGGGCTGAATACCAAGGGACTCCTGGGAGGTGGGTGGGATTAGATCAGGACTGAGGAGGAGTGAGCTCAGGAGAAGTGCAAGGCTCTCCCTGGGAAAGGGTGGTAAGGTCTCCATAGAGAAGAGCCAACAGAGCTGGGCTTAGAAGGTTGCATAGGAGTTGGTTGGCACAGAGAAGACTGCTCCATTCAAATAAAGTAAAACAAGAGGGGGTTGAGGATTTAGCAGAGTGGTAGAGCGCTTGCCTAGGAAGCGCAAGGCCCTGGGTTCGTCCCCAGCTCCGGAAAAAAAAGAACAAAAAAAAAAAAAAAAAAAAAAAAGAAGAAGAAGAAGAAGAAGGCTGGGCTCAAGGGTCCTTTGGTAAAGTCTAGCATGCATAAAGCCTGGATCCCAATCCCAGCACGGCAAAAAACAGAAGTAGTTGTACATGATTGTCATCCCAGCATTCTGGAGGTAGAGGCAAAAGGAGCAGGAGCTCAAGGTTACACACTTAAGTTACTTAGTTACATAGCAAGTTCAAGGTTACACAGTTACTTAGTGATGTAGCAAGTTCAAGACTAACCTGAGCAGCAAAATACTTTCAGAAAGAAAGGAAGAAAGGAGGGTATCGGGGAGTCACTGAACACCAGTGAGCTGAAGGCAGGGTAAGACATAGATTCCTTTACAGGGTGGGTGGCTGGGACTGTGCACACAAAGGTGGACAGCCCTGACAGGAACCACCTCTTCCCAGACTCCGTTCCATCTGCAGCTGGACTGGGCTAGTCCCCTGGAGACCATACTGGATGTGCTGGTGTCCCTGGTACGGGCACATGCCTGGGAGGACATTGCTCTAGTACTCTGCCGTGTCCGGGACCCTGGCGGCCTGGTGACACTCTGGACTAACCATGCTAGCCAGGCTCCAAAGTTTGTGCTGGACCTGAGCCGGCTGGACAGCAGGAATGACAGCCTTCGGGCTGGACTGGCCCTGTTGGGGGCGCTGGAAGGAGGGGGAACCCCAGTGCCTGCAGCAGTCCTCCTAGGCTGCAGCACTGCCCGTGCACATGAGGTCCTAGAGGCTGCACCACCGGGTCCCCAGTGGTTGCTGGGCACACCATTGCCCGCTGAGGCACTGCCCACGACTGGTCTGCCACCTGGCGTGCTGGCGCTGGGGGAAACCGAACAACACTCTCTGGAAGCTGTCGTCCACGACATGGTGGAGCTTGTGGCTCAGGCACTCAGTAGCATGGCCCTTGTACACCCAGAGCAGGCACTGCTTCCAGCTGTGGTGAACTGTGATGACCTGAAAACAGGCGGATCTGAGGCAACAGGGCGCACCTTGGCTCGGTGAGTAGGGGCTAACCTAGGGGAAGGCGTCCAGACCCCCAGCCTGACATCATCCTCTGTGTGTCAGTCAGGTCATGAGATCTGGGTGGGTGCCCCAGTAGGAACAGAATTTAGAGGGTTGGATGGCTGTCCCTCCATCCCCAAGACTAGATCTCCCACTGGTTCCAGGAACGTACTTATCAATGGAGGGGCAGTTCTCTCAGGGTTGAGACAATTCTTCTATATTCCACAGGTTTCTCGGCAACACCTCATTTCAGGGCCGAACAGGGGCCGTGTGGGTGACAGGCTCCTCTCAGGTGCATGTGTCTCGGCATTTCAAGGTATGGAGCCTGCGCCGGGATCCGCTGGGTGCCCCAGCCTGGGCAACCGTGGGCAGCTGGCAGGATGGACAGCTGGACTTCCAGCCAGGGGCAGCCGCTCTCCGAGTCCCATCTCCGTCTGGCACCCAGGCCCGACCAAAGCTGCGTGTGGTAACCCTGGTGGAACACCCGTTTGTGTTCACCAGGGAATCTGATGAAGACGGACAGTGCCCAGCTGGGCAGCTGTGTCTGGACCCGGGCACCAATGACTCAGCCAGGCTGGATGCCCTCTTTGCTGCACTGGTGAATGGCTCAGTACCTCGAACGCTGAGAAGATGCTGCTATGGCTACTGCATCGACCTGCTGGAGCGGCTGGCCGAGGACCTGGCCTTTGACTTTGAGCTCTATATTGTGGGGGATGGCAAGTACGGGGCCCTGCGTGATGGGCGCTGGACGGGCCTGGTGGGTGACCTGCTGGCTGGCCGGGCACACATGGCTGTGACCAGCTTCAGCATCAACTCAGCTCGCTCTCAGGTGGTGGATTTCACCAGCCCTTTCTTCTCCACCAGCCTGGGGATTATGGTGCGCACGCGAGACACGGCCTCGCCCATCGGGGCTTTCATGTGGCCCCTGCACTGGTCCATGTGGGTGGGCGTGTTTGCTGCTCTGCACCTCACAGCGCTCTTTCTCACCCTGTACGAATGGCGAAGTCCCTACGGGCTCACGCCGCGCGGCCGCAACCGTGGCACTGTCTTCTCTTACTCCTCCGCGCTCAACCTGTGCTATGCCATTCTCTTTGGACGCACTGTCTCCAGTAAGACGCCCAAGTGCCCTACTGGACGCTTCCTCATGAACCTCTGGGCAATCTTCTGCCTGCTGGTGCTTTCCAGTTACACGGCCAACCTGGCTGCTGTCATGGTTGGGGACAAAACCTTTGAGGAGCTGTCTGGAATCCATGATCCCAAGGTGAGGGCTGGAAAACCGAAGGGGCTTAAAAGGCTGTGCTCAGGGTGGGGGTGAACACTGGGCCCGGCAGAGGCAGGACCATCTCCTGCCTGTTCCCTTCTCAACGAGACTTAGTAGCTTAAGTGCAGTGCTGGCGAAGACCAGGGTCTGACGCCTGGTAGGATCCATAGCCCCGCCCTGCCCCTATCTCTGGCACTTCTCTATTTTTGCCACATCCCCAGCTCCAATCACGACCACATCCCCATTCTTAAGCCTTAGAGGTTTGTTTGTTCGAGCTCAGTCTGTAGACCAGGCTAGCCTCAGACTCAAAGAGACCTGCCTGCCTCTGCCTCCTGAGTGCTGAGATTTAAAGGCGTGGGCCTAATCTCATGACTGGCCTTAGCAATCAGTCCTTTAAAAACTCCCAGCCCCCGCGGCAGGGATGTCAGGCTGAAGCACATCTGGATTTATTTTCACCTTTGATGGTTTTGGAGTTCATGATAGTTCTCACAGCAACTTCCCTCTTTGGGATCAAGCTGCTCATGTCCTGCTGACCCCCACCCAGCCTTGTGTCCCTTGTACCTCGGTGTTACCACAAGTGGTTGATGGCTGTGGCCAGGTGAGGACTGTGTGTGGGGTGAGAGCAGAAGAAATTGGTGTCTGAGGTTCCCAAGTTGAGTATTTGCAGGTTACGGAATCTGAGCTCAGTGCAAGGTCCCTGCATGTGGTCACGCATGCAAGCCCTGGTGGCCATGCAGCTGCAGGCTGAGCATGTCTCCCCCACAGCTGCACCACCCTTCCCAAGGCTTTCGCTTTGGCACCGTATGGGAGAGCAGCGCGGAGGCCTACATCAAGGCAAGCTTCCCTGAGATGCACGCACACATGCGTCGGCACAGCGCACCCACCACTCCACATGGGGTGGCCATGCTCACGTGAGTCTGTGGGTACCACACAGCTTCGGAGGGCTGCCTGCTACTCAGGCCCTGCTGACCTTGCCTGGTCCTGCTCCACAGGAGCGACCCGCCCAAGCTCAACGCCTTCATCATGGATAAATCACTACTGGACTATGAGGTGTCCATAGATGCGGACTGCAAGCTGCTCACCGTTGGCAAACCCTTTGCTATCGAGGGTGAGTGCGTGGTGGGATCCGGGGATCCCAGCTGTAGGTACCCACAGCTTTAGTGGAACCGTCTCAATCTCCGCAGGCTACGGCATAGGGCTACCCCAAAACTCGCCGCTCACCTCCAACCTGTCGGAGTTCATCAGTAGGTACAAGTCTTCAGGCTTCATTGATCTGCTCCATGACAAGTGGTACAAGATGGTGCCTTGCGGGAAGCGGGTGTTCGCCGTGACGGAGGTGGGCAGGCGCCCGAGACAGGGTGGGGAGCCCAGGCTCTGCTTGCATGCACTCCTGGTCGCCCTATACAACCCCAGCTCCAGAGCCCCTTCCTTCATGAGATCTCCCTAGCTGCCCTGCCCCGGGGTTCACATCCTGATGCTGTGCGGGGATTTTGACCATTCGCAGACGCTGCAGATGGGGGTCTACCACTTCTCAGGATTGTTTGTCCTGCTGTGCCTCGGGCTGGGCAGCGCGCTTCTCACCTCTCTGGGTGAGCATGTCTTCTACCGCCTGGTGCTGCCGCGCATCCGCAGGGGTAATAAGCTGCAGTATTGGCTTCACACGAGCCAGGTGAGGAAGCAAGACAAGGTAGGGCGGGGCAGCCGGCAGCCCAGGACCCCACCGAAACACCTGTCTGTGCCCTTAGAAGATCCACCGAGCCCTCAATACAGGACCACCCGAGGGGCAACAGGAGAGGGCAGAGCAGGAGCGCAGGTGAGCAGGGGGTCGGAGGGTCACAGGCTTAGGGGGCGGGCGGGTGGACAGGCTGCACTGCCTCCTCCTCCTCTGTCCCAGCGGCCCCAAGGACGAGCTGCCTGCCACCGATGGTGCAGGGCGCTGGAGGCGGGTGCGCCGGGCTGTGGAACGGGAGCGACGCGTGCGTTTCCTGCTGGAACCTGGGGAGGCTGGCGGAGACCGCCCGTGGCTCTGCTCCAACGGGCCCGGGCTGCAAGCGGAGCTGCGGGAGCTGGAGCTGCGCATTGAGGCTGCACGGGAGCGGCTGCGCAGTGCGCTGTTGCGGCGCGGGGAGCTGCGGGCCCTGCTTGGGGATGGCACCCGGCTCAGGCCACTGCGCCTGTTGCATGCGGCGCCTGCTGAGAGCTGAGGAACCACAAGGCCGCACTGTCCACGACAGTTTATTCTATATACAAACACGACTCTGTACACTGCAATTAAATAGCGTGGAACGTGAGCGCCGCGTCCTGAGCTGCCACCTGCTAGTCCGGGCCCGGGCGCTCGGCCCTGCGCGGGCGCCGTGTGGAAGGCACTGGGGAGCACCAGGCGGCCGGTGGCCTCGTGCCCATCGCCGCCCTGTCCCGGCCGCTTCCAGAACCTTTGCCGCCAGCCCCTCTCCCTGTAGACCACAGCTCTCTTGGGCTCGGGCCGCGGCTCCGCCGGGAGCCAGGCACGACACCGCTCTCAGGACCCGGCAGGGGCAGGTGCGTCCTCCAGAGAGGCCCCAGGGTCAGGTCGTGCGCTGTCCGGGGCACTGGGGGCTGCTGGCCGCCGCTCCAGCAGTGAGGCGCTCAGCCCCGACAGGAAGGACGCGTCCGAGATGATGGCGGCGGTCTCGGCCACCCAACCTAGGTCACTGCCAGATACTGAGGCCCCAGCGCCCAGTGAGCCAGGCCCAGATGCTCCGCCAGTGGGCGCGGGGCTGGAGCTGGGGCCCAGCGCGAGGGGAGGACTGGGATCTGGGGTGGCAGGGGAGCCAGAGTTATTGTTGAGGTCGTCAGGCAGCGCCGTGGGGGTCCCAGGGCCCAGCGGGGGTGTCTGCAACAGCATCTCCTGGATTCGGATCTGCTGCAGGATGGCGGGCAACTCATAGTGGTGGAAGAAGTAGATCATGGAATGCTGTGGAGGTCGGGTGTCAAGTGAGGACCCGCCCACCAACAGAAAGGCTGGCCAGACCCCGGGGGACAACAGAGCAGGGGCGCGGGCCTCACCTGGATGAAGAGCCAGGACGTGACCAGGGCCAAGCTGCTGTACTGGCCGTTAAAGCGGTAGTGGTAGGCGTAGAAGGCGAAGTGGTAGAGGTAGAAGAACCTGCGGGGCGGAGAAGCTACCCTGCCAGACGGGCCCTCCTGTCCCACCCGGGAGGGGGCCCAGCTTGCTCCTCATCTGACCCCACCCTCACCTAAGCCCGGTTCTCTACCCCACCCCATGCCCACCTCAGCCAGTGTCGCTTGCTGGTGTTGGTGTGGCAGCAGATGGCATCGTACTGGTCGGCCAGCCACACGATGAGGATGATGTAGAAGGCCGTGGTGGTGTCGTTGAAGAACTCAGACATGATGGCCTCCATCCCTGCGGGGACACGCGGTGGGGTTGGCGTGGGTGGGGCGGGGCAGGGGCAGGGGCGCAGCGGGGGTCCTCACCGACGAGAGCCAGGATGACGGTCAGCAAGGGCGCTGCGGGGAAGGCGATGGCCATGTTCATCTCCAGCATCTGCAGCAGGTCCACTGCGGGCACAGGGCGGCCGCCCATGAGGGCCTGGGGAGAGCCCACCCCACCCCCGGCCGGCTGGGACTCACCGATGAAGACGAAGATCTGGTGGTGCGAGTATCGCAACAGCATGGACACACTGAGGGTCTGTGGGAGGGTGGAGCAGGGTCAGGGGCTGGGAGGCCAGGGAGATCCCCAGCCCACAAGCCCCGCCTCCGGGGCGCCAGCCGCTTCCATCCACTCACAAAGATGACCATGATGACAAAGGCTGCCAGGTAGGATGTGCGTGCCATCCACATGCTGACAAAGCGGTAGTGCTCCCCAGAGACCACATTCCTCAAGAAGCCTGGGGGAGGGAACTGTGAGCAGCCCCATACCTACCCCTCCCTCCCAGGGGTGCCTCTCCTCCCCCGCTCCACAAGCTTGCTCAGCGCGGCCCACCTTTGTTCTCCTCATTCTCTGCCAGGCCCTTCACACTAGACATGAGGACGTCGTCGTAGCCCAGGAACTCGTCCAGCAGCAGGCGGCTGAAGCGGTCCCCGAAGCACTGCTCCCGCGTGGGGTCTGCGAGCGGATGGGCTCAGCACTGCTCCCAGGGGCCAGGAAGCCCTCTGCAGCAGAACACCCTTAGCCCAGCCCCAGCCTGCCTCACCTAGGGTGACTACCATGACAGGGATGCTCAGGCGCTGGCGCGTGGCTTGCGACAGTCGCAGGAAGCCATATTCCAGCGAGTACTCCACAATGTACTCATCCTGTGGCCACGCTGCAGGGACAGGGACAGAGTGGTCAGCTGGCCCCGCCCTCAGCATGGCCTGGGAACCCTCCCTGCCTGGGCTGCACACCTTTGGCTGGTGTCTCTGGGAAAGGGAAGTCCTGGCTGTCATTCAGGGCATCGGCGCCCCCTGGTGGCTTGAACACCTTGGGCTCAATGTCCAGCTCAAACTGCAGGCACAGGGGACCAGGTATCAGTGGAGCCTGTGGGAGGCTCCCTGATGTCCCTCCCACTGGGTGGGTGTGTGCCCAGAACCCACTCACCTTGATGGAGCTGTTGGTGAACATCTCCACGGAAAGCTCCTCCTCCTCCAGCTCCAGGCCCCCGGGCTCCAGGTCTAGGCCACCGAGGCCCCCATCACAGAACTGCAGGATCACCGGTGCCCGGCTGGAGTTGTGGCGCACCTCCACCCGCAGGACACCCTCCCGTGGCCATCGGTCTCGAACATGCTCCAAGCAGTTGATGGGGGACCGGGAGAAGACGATGTGTATGTAGGCGAGGACGAAAAGCACAAACAGGGCCTGGCAGGGGTGGGGTGAGTACTCAGCAGGGCCGAGGGACACACACTCCCAGCCAGGAGAGGCAAGGCTGCCTGTGCCTGGGGGGGCTAGCTGGCCTAAGGACCTGCTGCAAGGGTGCCCTAAACCACCCCCTGCAGCTTCACAGCCATCAGGCCCAGCTGGTGCTTCAACTCACTTCAACTCGAAGCTGCCTTTGGGGACCCCGATCTCACAGGCTAAGAATAGCCACTGTCCCCAGCGAGGCACCCCCTGCCCTGCTCCTGGGGCTGACAGGAGCCACAAGGACACAGATGACCAACTGGCCCTGGGGGGCCCAGGCACCTCAGCAGGATCAGGCTCCCCTGCCTGGGAAATGTGGCTTCACCTGGCATGGAACTGGCTCAGTGCCCTAGAGGCTTCAGATGCCCTGCTCAGACGACCCAGCCACAGATGTTCACGGCTATTTTAAAAAGGGGGAACAGTGTGGCCTGGCCATGGAGCTGCCCCGAAGCCTGAGAGCCCAAGATCAGTCCCCAGGTCATACACAGAAGGTGAAGGAAGTCTGACTTCTCCATGCACACTACTGGATGACGCTCCCACATATATATGTATTCACATGTAACAAAAGAAGTACTTTGTTTTTGTTTGCAAGACAGGGTCTGTGAGACAAAGCTGCCTAGAATTTGTTCTGCAGACCAGGCTGGCTTTGAACCCAGAGATCCACCTGCCTCTGATTCCCAAGTGCTGGAATTACAGGTGTGACCAATCATTAATATTACTTATTAACCTCACTCACGGGGTTCCAGCCTCTAGGAACATCCTCTGCTTTCTCTACTCAGCATGTGGGTGACTGTGTGTGTGTATATAGAGGGGGTTCCCTGACTCAGGGGTCACCCAAGACCCCTGAAACTCAGAGGTTTACATTAAAATTCATAATAGCAAAATGAGTAGCAACAGAAACTTTATGGTTAGGGGTCACCATGACATGAAGAACTGTATTAATGGGTTGCAGCATCAGGAAGGTTGGAAACCTCTGCCCTAACCCATGTAGAGTGGAGACAGGGACATTGTACCTGCAGACCCCAGGTTGTCCTACATGCACCGTGGCCTTGGGGCTGAAGGAGACCCTGCACCCCATGCAGATGCCTAGGGTAACCCCCGTCTGTGGCCCCAACTGACACCTTAGCTTCCCGCCGTGTCTCTGCTGGCCAGCACAGACCCCAGCTGTCTACAGATTCATAACCCTGCCCCTGGCAGGGTGATGGGAATCTTCAGGGCCCTGACGGTCCTTAGCAGCCCTGCACACCCAGTGTGTGCATGGGAGTCGCTATGCTCTTCAGGGACGAGGCTGGACTCCCAGTCCACAATCCCAAGGTGCTCAGCCACAGCGAGCACAGTAGGGCCCTCCCTGCCTGCTGTTAGGCAGCGCTGTAGGGGACACACGTGACCTAAGACCAGGAGCAAGCACAAAGACCAGGCTCCATACCCATGTGCCTGCTCCTCAGGCCTCTCCTCTGTAATCTGGTGACAGAGCTGCACCCACAGAGCACCTAGCCCTCCGAGCAGTGACCCGAGGGGATGCAGAGCAGACAGGGAAGGCCTTGGGACTGAAACTAAGACTGCAGTGTGGAGCCAGCCACACTTGACACTGGCACCCACACCTGTCAACTGTGAGGCTCCCCCGGGCAGGAAATGGATTTTTGTATTGGGTGAAATGACGGCTGACCAGCCCAGGCTGAGACCCCAGCAGCCACGCTTGCCAGTCCAACCAAGAGCCAGGAACTGTGTCACCAGCTCTGTCCCACCTACTGGGCATCTAGACTCAAAGGGAGGTAGCCACTGTAAGGGTGGACATAGCCTGGGCTTTCTCTTCCCACCGTGGCCACTTTGGCCAGTGCACAAGTCCTCGCCTGTCACTGAGCTAGAGCCTGGCATCCCACTCAGGCCCTTGGGCACTCCGCCCCCATCTGCCCCTTGGTGCCAAATACACAGGCACTGAACCTGGTCACACCAGCCTGGTGGGGACTGCATGCCATCACCTCCTGCAGACCCTCAATGCCACCATCTAGGGTTCTCAGGGTACCTCCTACCCTGTAAGCAGGGAGTGTCTCATTGTCACCCCAGTCTGGCATCTGGAGCTGTCAGTCCATCTGACCAATAGGAAACCTGCACTGGGTATAGACTACCAGGCTCAGCCACGATCTCCAGATCTTAACCCACCCAAGGGTTCCACTTAGCACCTTCTGGGGCTCAGATCCACTTAGAGCTGGTGTCATTCACCTCCTTGCCCTTTGACGCTGGCCCACATCCTAAGGTCTAAGGCACCATGCTGTGCCACAGTCTATCCCATGTGTGTCCCACGGTCGCCCACTTGTCAGCTGCTTAGCCCAGGTGCTTGGGGCCACATTCTGTGTCTGCCCAGTTTCAGTCTTTGAGACTGTGAAGCCAGCAGAGAGGACACCAAGTCCAAAAGCTCTTCCCTGGGCCTGTCAGAGCTGACACCCAGGCTGGGGTGGGGACAGGGTACAGGGCGGTACAGGCCTAGCAGCCTTGGCTGCCAGGCACGTCCCCTCTATGAAGGTTGGGCGGAAGCTGGGTAGGCAGGAAACACAGCAAAAGGGCTCCCTGAAACCTCGGCAGCCCCAGAAACCAGCTGCTGTATGGCTTGTCTGTCCCGATTAAGAAAAAGTGTGGGGTCGGGGCTGAGGATTTAGCTCAGTGGTAGAGCGCTTACCTAGGAAGCGCAAGGCCCTGGGTTCGGTCCCCAGCTCCGAAAAAAAGAACCAAAAAAAAAAAAAAAAAAAAAAGAAAAAGTGGGGGGTCAACTGTCATCCAACAGACCCTGTCTCTGACAAGGTATCAGGTACCCCAAGCTGAGGGCCACCACTGGGGACTCAGGGTGTGGAAGGCAGGGAGAAAGAAGGGGCAGTGGCAGACTGCAGACTGTGGACTGGAGCCTGAGGGGCTCAACCCCACATCTGTTTCAATCTCATGCTGGAAGTACTTCCATGAATCCCCCAAACTGACAGCTTTGAAACAGTGCTAGGAGCCAGTCCCACATTCACCAAAGCCACCGGAGAAGGCAATGCCCTCCAACATCAGCACACCCACCACCATGCCATGCCCCCAACACCAGATGGCCCAGGCAGCTCCTCTCAGAGAGAAGCCTAGGGACAGAGCCTGGTGGCTATCCCTCTGGAGTAGCCTTTGTTATATTGAGAACTCAGTATCTCTCAGGAGCACACCAGGAAGACACAGCAGAGCAAGTACTGGCTACAGAGGTCCCTGGCCAATGTGGCTGTGACTTTGTGGCTAACCCTAGCGAGGTGACCCCACCAAAGCCACAAAAGATCTGGCAAGAAGTGACAGAGAAGAGCAGGGACACTGGGAGGGCTGGGGACTATCCCCAGGTGAGCTTCAGGGTGTGTTAGGATGGAAATGACAGGCGGGACAGGGCCTCCAGCACAGGGGGTTGTCCACAGTGGAACTTCAGGATGGGATGGAACTGACCACACTGTTCTCAGTGGAGGTGCAGGACAGAATGGGAGTGACAGGTGGGAGGGGGGGACCTCGAGTCCAAGATACTACCTCAAGAAGA